>NC_045615.1:81422727-81725757 GCF_009829155.1 Mustela erminea
CCCAACTCCTTAAAACGCCCTGAAATCTAAAAAGCCAGAGCTTCTCTTTGGGGAAAAAAAAAAAAAATCTTTTACTCTCCATAATGCAAGGAATCTCAGACCTTCAAAAACAAATCATCACACTGACTCCCTTTTTCTCTTTTAGGGGAACAAGGGAAAAGTGCCTCTTCTTCTTCCCAGATACACTTAGAAGAAAAAGATAATAATCTCTCATCAGGTTATTCTGCCACAAATATAATACATTCCTAGACTAGAGTCATCATGATTGTTTTATGATGCTAAGTTACAAGGTTAACTTGTCACACAGCAATAGTGATCAGAAGAGTTAAATTTACACATATAATAAATTATATGTGAATCATTTTATGACTGTGTTAGGATGTTCCATGTGGATAGTAAAATTCTGCAATATCCACTAATATATAGGTTGCTTAGATAATTTTAGAAATAATAAACAACACTGAAATCACATCTACTTAGTGCAGATACAATTATGAATTTTCTACTTGATAGATTCTTTTAGGCTTCTTTTTTGTTGTTTTCCAAATTTAAATACTGATAAAGTGATTATTAATTTTAAACACAAAGTATATGCAAATACATGGGCACATATGTTCAAGTGTTCTACTTCATGTTCCTTGACTGGAGTTACCTTTTTTAGGTAACTGACGCGGGGCTTGATCCAGAACCCTGAGCCAAAGGCAGATGTGACTTTGGTGACTTATGTACATATAAGCATCTACCCTTATCTATATTGTCTGCACAAATTTTAGTAAACCATACACTACTCTGTAACTTGTTTTTTTTTTTCCTAAAATATACATCTTGGAAATTATACAGCTATGTTACCGAGTCTTGGTGTGTATTTGATTTTATTTATGGCACTTGAGGCTTGCAGTTTTTTTCTTTAATGATTCTGTAGCCAACTGTATTTCCTTTAATGAAACCTGGAGTTTTTGGTCATACTCTCACAGACATTTTTTTTTTTTTAAGATTTTATTTATTTATTTGACAGACAGAGATCACAAGTAGTCAGAGAGGCAGGCGGGGGCAGGGGGAAGCAGGTTCCCTGCTGAGCAGAGAGCCCGACTTGGGGCTTGATCCCAGGACCCTGGGATCATTACCTGAACTGAAGGTAGAGGCTTTAACCCACTGAGGCACCCAGGCTCCCCTCTCACAGACATTTATAACTGATATAAAAATATTCTAGGGTGTCTGGGTGGCTCAGTCCATTAAACGTCTGCCTTTGGCTCAGGGTTCTGGATCAAGCCCTGCGTCATGCTCCCTGATCAACCGGGAGCCTGCTTCTCCCTCTCCCTCTGCCATTCCCCTTGCTTGTGCTCTCTCTCTCTCACATGTCTCCCTTTCAAACAAATAAATAAAGTCTTTAAAAAATATTCTAAAAAGAAGTACTAATATTTTTATATTTCAATTCCTCCTTCTTATTTATTCACAAGTAATTTAGAATCATTGGTAAGTGAGATACCTCCCAAAGGACTAGCAAGTTATCACAAAAACAGTTATTTAAAAATATAGAACTTCTGCCACTTTAAGTTAAATTTTGTTATATTTTAGATTACCACATATGCCTATGTCTATTTATGAGCTTTATAGATAATTTACACTGCTATATCTATCTATGTACCATTAAAACTGTTCTGAGTTTTGCATTTTGTCATGCATTTTATTTTGATTATCAGAAATTTCTAGACTAGACTGGCTTATTTTTTTTCAAACAAAGTACAGCAAAGGGAAGATAGCTTATCAATCTTCTAAGTGAATATAATACCAAAAAGCACAGGTCTGTGTGTAAAAGTCTTTTTACAGTTCCAGCCTTAAAATAAACTTTAGATCTCCAAAAATGCACTAACAAAAGTAGTCATGAAAGCTATATAGTCACAGAGGAATGTACACGTCACAAAACTCACTTCAGATGTGTCCATGAGAATAATGTTAGGGGAAAAAAAAAATCTCCCAAAGTATAGACCAAACAGCCATGGAAAACACTGAAAAAGCAAGTTCTTTCCACAAGACAGAATTTCAGCTTGGGAGATAGAGGTAGTGTTTCCCTCCACAGCAAAGAATAGATTCTATCATATAATATGTTATTACATCATAAGGATACAGCAATATCTCCCACTGGGGCAAAGGTTGGCAAAATTGGTATTATTGTCATTGTAAGATTAGGAGTTTTATAAGCTCAGAGTTTTTAATTTGTGATGCAGATTCACTGCATCAGCCTGTGACATTCCACAATCATGGGACTTGGGATGTCAACAGAAACTGACATAAGCATGAAACTCATCTTACCTGATGTGGCATGAATGATATGGATCTTTGTCTTTGACCTAGGAGTCTTGTAATTTTTCTCATTATCAATGACACTATAGTAGAATACCTTGTTAGGTTACAAAGGAGGTAAAATCTAAAATCCTAGAGAGTTTTTTTATAACTTATTATTTTCAATATTTAGGTCACTGGAACACTGGAAACCATATTGGATATGATACAAAAAGCCATACATCAAGTGATGAACCTTAACTTTATGCTAAAGGCAGTTACTGATGAGAATTTGCAGTTACGGTTGTTACTCATGGTAAGAAGTTGAGCATATTCTATTTGTGTAGTGTTATGGGTTAAAATGTGCCCCCTTTTCTCAATTCATCCATCAAGTCCTTAATCCGCAGCCTCTCACATTATTTGGCAATGGGATTATTTCAAATGTAATTAAGTTGACATGAGATCAGTAGGGTGGACCCTAATCTTATAATGGATGGTGTCTTTATAAAAGAGGAAATTTGGACAGAGATACTGAGGAAGAATGCCAGATGAAGATGAAAGCAGGTAGTGGGATAATGCTTTGACAAGTCAAGAAATGCCAAAGATTGCCAAAAAATTGTCAGAAGCTAAGAAAGAGTCAAAGGATGGATTTTTCTTCACATCTCTCAGAAGCAAGCTATACCAATGCTTGGTCTCCAAGTTCTAGCCTCCAGGTTGTTAAGTCACACTGTTTGTGGTACTAGCACCTCTGGCAAACTTATCAGTGTAGGAATATGTTGAAATGGATGTAATGAAATCAGAATAGCAGAGATTGTTAATTGAATGCCAAACATGTGCCTTTGATTTCTTTTTTTTTTTTTAAGATTTTATTTATTTATTTGACAGACAGAGATCACAAGTAGGCAGAGAGGCAGGCAGAGAGAGAGGGGGAAGCAGGCTCCCCGCTGAGCAGAGAGCCTGATGCAGTGCTTGATCCCAGGGCTTGATTCTGAGATCATGACCTGAGCTGAAGGCAGAGGCTTAACCCACTGAGCCACCCAGGAGCCCTTGTCCTTTGATTTCTAGCATAACATTCAGACTGTATTTCCTAGTCTACCTTATATTCTGGCAGGGACATGTATGGATTCTGGTATTCCAAAGTAAATATAAAAAATAAAAAGTGACAGTCCCAAGCCTCAGTCAAAAAAGCCTTTGACTCATTATCCTTCATGACCTTTCATCTTTCATTGGTAATCTCTGGAACCATGTTTTGAAGATTAAAGAACCAAAGCAATTTAAAATGTGGGTTACTAAGTCAACTCATTTTTTAATTTTATGAGACAGAAATATGTTGGGTCACTGAGGTTTTGAATTTACTACTAAAGTAGCTAATGTTATCTTGACATCGTTAATGTTGACAACATACATTGACAAAGTACAATGACAACTTCCTTACCAGTAACTGAACACTTCAGACAGATTAATAATTTGAAAGCATTTTAGAATATACAGTGTGCTGGCATGATGTGTGAGTGCAAGGATATTGCCACTACTCTACTTTCTTAGGTAGGATTAACTATCCAATTTAATAAAACATATTTTGTTGGGTACTAGATGTGTTAATTCGAGAAAATCTACTTTTTTAAGAATAGCAATAATCACCTGAGCCACTAACTCCTCTCTTTTCCCCATATCACATTAATGTGCCAGCATATCTACTCCTGGTAAGTATGGCAAAAATAATGGGGTTCCCTCGGCCTTTAGCAACCACAAGTACAAGAGTCTTTCCCTGGAAGAGGCAAGCAACCAGCATTTACCTTTTCCCCAAGATCCATGCTACAAAGCTTAGATTCCAAATGGTACAGCTGAAGAGGCAGGTCTTCGTTCCTCTATCTGACTTTCCTTCATCCGCTCAGCTCTTGCTCACAGAGTGGTGGTTCCACCTGAAGAAAGGAAGGCTGAGAATAATGGGACTTTATTGATCCTTGCCCCAGCCTGCCTCTGGAACAGAGGTTCTGTGCGGTGAAAGGTAAGCTGGGAACACTAAAGGCAACTGGTCTGGATGGTACCTTGCTCATTAAACCCGAGTATATTCTCTGAAAGAAGTGGGCCACTCTCTCTGCAGCTAGCTCAAGATCAATGGCTCAGGGATTTTGTCCAAAGATGACTTAAGAACACAGAACTCAAAAGTGCTCCCCAAGGGAAATAGCTGTATTTAGAACAGTGTGGGGAAATGAAAGCCTAAGGTAATCTGGAAAATGATGTAGACTTTGGGAGTAAGCAATTTCGAGGAAGCAGATCATACCATGAGAACCACAGACTAAACTATCAGAGAGAAGTGAAAAAGAACATATAAGAAACCCATATTGGGAGCAGAGCAAACCTTGAAGATTGACATCAGAAACTAATTCTGCCAGCCTCAGTTTTAGTTGGATTAGAGTGAGGAGTAATTTCCATTATAGACCAAAACGAGTAGAGCCATCAGCTGACATCAGTGGATCTTAACTTCTGGGTATGATACCAACATTGAGAAGAATGAGAAAGAGAGATAAAGAGAGAAAAAGAGCTATGTTAAAACCACTGATATAGTAGGGTGTCTGTGCACATGACCAATGTCTGCTACACTTGCTGAGGAGTGGTAGCAAATGCCTCACATTAGAGAGGAAATGGACTTTATCAAAGTGCAGCCAAGTCTCTGAACAAATATGCAAGCAGGCAAGAAAACAAATCCTAGAGAAAGAATATCAGTATCTTGAGTTGCTGCAGTATCTTAATAAAAATCCAGTTTCCAACAAAAATTTATAAAACTTAAAAAGATACATGAAGGTTTGGCCCATACATAGAAAAAAAATCAGTCAGCAGAAACTTCCTGTGAGACTAATGAGATGTTAGTGTTAACAAACATGTAAAATAAAAAGCACTACAAACATGTTCAAAAAATAAAGGAAAATGTACTTAAGTAAATAAAGGAAGGCATGATAATGATGTCTCTTCAAATAAAGAATATCAATAAAGAGATAGAAATGATCAAAAAAAGAATCATATGGAAATTCTGGAATTGAAAATTACCATAAATAAGGGGCACAATGGTAGATTTTAAGTTGCAAAAGAAATTGCCAGTGAACTTGAAGAAAAACCTATAGAGATTATGCAGTCTGAAGAGCCAAGAGAAAAAGAATTTAAGAAATAAACAAATCTTTAGAGTAATATAAGACACCAACATACATATAATAGGAGCAGCAGAATAAAAGAAGAAAGAGAAAGGAATAGAAAAAAGTATTCGGAGAAATAATGGTTGAAAACTTGTGTGTCTGATGAAGACATACAAATAGTCATTAAGCACATAAAAATGTTCAATATTATTAAGTGCCAGAAAATACAAATCAAAACCATAATGTAATACTACTTCACACTCACTAAGATGGTTATAATCACAAAAATAAGTGTTACGAGGATGTGGAGAATTGGAAACCTCACCCACTGCTTCTGGAAATGTAAATTTATATGGTCACCCTGGAAATAGCCTGGCCAATTCAACCCTAGTTAAACTTCAAAAGTTTAAACTAGGAATTATCATATGACCCAGATATTCCATTCTTAAATATATAATTAGGAAAACTGAAAACATATATTCATACAAAAAGTTATAAATAAATGATCACAGCCAAATTATAAGAGCTCAGCAGTGCAAATGACCTAAATGTCCATCAACTAGTAAGAGAAAAATAAAATGGTGTATATCCATACAATGGAAAGCTTTTTTTTCCTACAATAAAAAAGGATTAAATATTGATGAATATTATGACATGAATGAAACTTGAAAAGATGATGTTAGGTTAAAGAATCCAATCATAAACCACCATGATTTCATTTATTAAAAGATGGAGAGAATTAAGCAAATCTAGAAACAAAAAGTAAATTAGTGATTTCGAAGGACTGACAGCACTGGGGAAGGAAGAAGAGAAACTGTTATTTGTTGCAAGGCTTATTTTAGGGTGATGACAACATTCTAACACTCATTGCAGTGATAGTTGCATAACTCTGAGAATTTACTAAAGACTATTGGATTTCATACTTTAAATGTGTGAATTGTGTAGCATGTAAATATGCGAGTCATAATCTCAATAAATATGGTATATTTTTAAAGGGTAATCATAAACCTCAGGAGGTTTTCATCTAGTGAGAAAATAAATACATTTATAGGACCAATCCAAATTTGATAAAAGCCATGAAACACTTATGAATTACCATTGTTTTGCTAATTTGGTTGTGGAGGTATTTCGTTGGGAAGAACCCCATTAGAATTCATATTAAAGGTGGATATTGGGTTTCAGAGTGACAGCCAAGGATATCAAATGTACACTGTTAGAAAATAATGAAAAATAGAAAAGATATAAGATCTGATATAGAGTTGAATGCAATGGTAGAGGACTGGCTTTGAAAAACAACTTCTGATGAGAGAAGCAAATGAAGTCATGTTGGTTCAATACTTATTCAATACTCTAGCTTGAGAGAACTTTTTCAAAGGTTTGAGTAAGGTAATTAAAAAATGATTATATCAGGTCACTGGATTTTCTTGGTTAAGGAACTTTGATCTGTGGAGACACACACTTTCTCAGGGTTGACTTGGTTATAAGTCTTACATTTGTTTATTATACTGCTTTGAAATATGTCAAAGTTTTTCATCTTTCATGGCCAATGAGAAGAAATTTCATGGGTAGTCTAAATGACAGATAAAAAAGACCGATGGATAATATGCTACTAACATATTTATTTGCATTCTCCATTTGTCTTGGGAAATCTTAGTCATCTAGATTACGTTAAATAAACTAAGTGATATTACAGAAGGTCAGAGACTTTAAACACTTCTTAGACTTTTAATTTCAGTTAAATGCTTTTGGGGAACTAAAAATTCTGCACATACAAATCAAGAAGCTCAGGGTTTGTTTTTTGCTTCCCCCCGCTCCCCCCCTGCAAACCAAGGAAATGTCTCCCTAATACAATATTTTCCTGACATATCAGCAAGAAAATTCAACCCTAGCAAAATGTGTAATATGATTCTCTCTGATTCAGTGTCACACATTTTCCATTGTTAGTCTTACAATTTCAATATTTAGCTTTAAAACGTAAATATTACATTTTAATAGTGACACTGTTATTATTTATTATAATTATATGATTTTATTATTTACTTAAACATTTGTATGACTATGTAGGTGCTTTAAATGAAAATAGCCACAGAACAAAAAGTTATCTGAAAGATACGATCCACCACACTCACTCTTGACATTTTATAGATTGAACTGAATGAAGGAAAGCTTGTGAGGGATGTATGGGCTTACTGCGATTTAATGCCAAAGCTGGGATACAATTCAAACATCTTAATTCCAAGTTCAGTGACTTTCCTTATATACCATCCAGTAGATTAGCTAACAATAGTTTGGATAATCATATGAGAAACCTAATAAAAATATGTGACATGGTAATAAATGATTTCTATTTCTGGCTTGTCAAGGATTTGGACCGTATAGAACATAGCAAGCCCCAAAGCCATTTATTATATTCTGCTCTGTGACATCCAGTCATAGCAGCCTGCCCGAACTCAGATCTTTGCGGATGGCAAGGGGTCAGTGAAGTCGGTTCAGCCAAGCGCTAACTCCTTGTGTTTGGCTGCAGAACTGCTGGCATACGCCTCCCTCAGGGTGATCACAAAGTCTTAACTGAGTGCTCTCCTAGTATGAGAGAAAGGAATTGCATTAGATTTTAACAATCAAGATGCTGTTACCTTCTGCCTTTTCCAGATTTCCTGTGTGACAAACGTCAGAATTAAACTGTTGCAACATTCAGCACATTTTTATCCAGATAAATATTGAAAACATATTTAATGCAATATTGAAGGGATTAGAGCATTCAGAAAAGGGAAAGTCTGACTAATGCAGCAGCTGCACCGCATTCCAGTGCGCTCAAGCCATTGCCAGCATTTATTAGCCAGTCAAGTCTTTGACAATAAACAATCTGCGGTCCGGCTCATGCTCTCTAGTGCATAGTTTGTTGGAAGTTTGTTTTCATGATAGTATTAACAGATCTTATTTCTGCAAGGTTGCCTATTGTTAACTGCCTCATCAACATCAGAAAGCTTTTAATTGAGCTTTAGATGTACTTTGAATTGCATTCCAACAGATGATAGTTTTATGGTAATGATCCACTTTGCAAAATGTAAACAAATTAATCTGTACCAAAAATCAGAATTTTGACAGAAAATGGGGTGTCTGTTGACTGCAAAAACTGAGCTGGTTGTTTCTTAACACTTCAAAAACCTTGTATCTAAAAATGGAATGAAACCATAGGTGCGTATCATTTTATCCAGACTTCTTCCATACAGAATGTCATTGTCTGCATCTCTTTATAGCTTCTATTACCTCCTGGGGTTAGAATCAGGCCACTCTCCAGCAGGTTTGCATGGAAAGGCCACAGCCATCCCAGGAACAGTTTTTCCTGAATGGATGATTTTTGCTCTAAGTGATCTGTTCCCAAGTCGGACTACTTGTTCAATATTCTGAATGTGACTTTTGGATAGATTGGATCATTAACGTAGTCCAAAGAACATTTTTGGTAAAGTTGGAAGGCTTCCAAATGATATGCCAAAGAGTAGTTAAGACAAGAAGAACACAGGCTATGCAGGATGGGGAAGAAGAGCAGTGACATATTACATATCCTTGGTCTAGTCCCATTTTGATTAATAACAAATATTTATGGAGTATACAGCAAAGTCTGAGAAAAGAGTTTTAGTTTGCAGAATAGAATTAAGATAAGTGACTCAATTATTAAGAATACACAGGGGCACCTCAATGGCTCAGTCAGTTGAGCGTCTCCCTTTCACCAGGGTTGTGGTCCCAGCATCCTGGGATGGAGTCCAGAGTCCTGACTGGGGCTTTTTGCTCAGTGGGGAGTCTGCTTCTTCCTCTCTCTTTCTGCTGCTCTCCCTGCTCATGCTCTCTCTCACCCTCGCGGTCTTTCTCTCTCAAATAAATAAATATAATCTTAAAAAAATACATATATATTTAGCTGAGCCCTTCTGGTTGCTCTCTACCAGAAGAGTCTGGTGGCTTATAAAGGAAGAGCATCTATTTCTCATTCTGGATGCTGGGACATCCAAGATCAAGGTACCGATATAGCGGTGTTCTGAGGGCCCATTTCCTTGATCATAATAGAAGGCACTTTCTCACTGTGTCCTCACATGGTGGAAGGGGTGAGGGATCTCTGTGAGGCTTCTTTTATGAGAACACTAGCCTCATTCACAAGGGCTCCACCCTCATGACCTAAGCACCTCCCAAAAGCCCCTCCTCCTACTATCATCCTCTTTGGGGGTTAAGATTTCAAGATACCAATTGGGGGAGAAAAATATTCAGACCACAGCAATACTATATACATATATTCCATATTTCAATCAAAGCAACCAGCTCCACAAGTGAAAACATCAAAATAAAGTAAAAAGTTTAATGAACATTTTGGATATATGTCAGGAAATAACTTTTTTACTTTTATATGTTATAAAAGCTATATTTGCCTAATACAATGATAGATAGAATAAACATATTTTCTTATATTTTTCTGAAAAAGAGCTTTGAAAAGTAGATGGAAATGTAATATTTCTTGTTTGTTTAAAATCCTTGCTGGTTTGTGTATAACTGTACAGATATTTATTCAGTTGGACCATAAAACTGCTAATACTTTATATTGTTCAGCAAAAAAGTATTTGTAGGAAAACTGTTTTTTTGACAATTTAATAGTTTTATTGTAAGATTCAGTCTGAATACTTCCTCATGTATAAAAAAGTTTGATCCCCTTCTTTAAAGACTTTACCACTCTTTAGCTTCTTATTATAACACCTATAAAATTGGTAATACTGCTTTTTTGTTTAGATTTTCTTTATTTAACTAAACTATAAGAGCTTCAAGGAGAGAACAGACATGGGAAATTACATAATGTCATACTAATAAAAAAGCTTTAAAGAAAGCAAAATTATAACACATTCCATTGAATCAGTAAGAGACAGTCATAAACCTTAAGTCTGAGATGGGAGATTCTGTTGGTATCATATGCTTCCACATCAGTAGATTAAGTGCATGCTATCATATTTAGATAAGTTCCTGTAAAGAAGTGATATTTATGCAAAACAATCATTTACAACTCTCAGATGAGGTAAACAAAATATTATTCTTCCCCATTCTTCCAATCTAATGACAAAATATATTTTTTTTTCCTGAGGCCTTGTATTATCAGAATAATATTAATCTTAGAATATCAATCTACATACAGACTGGATAGATCTTTCTAGAAAAGAAGAAGACTGTTATAAGTTTGAAAGATTCATTTTATAAATTAATATAAGTGATTGATAGCTGATAAACAATAATAGCTAGTTTGACCTTAAGTTTTAGAGTTACTTTAACCTGTATATTAAATTTATAAAACTTATTAACTGTTTTATGATACTGGTTGAATCAGAATAATTATGTTAATTAAATATACTCATTTTCATAGAGACTGAAAGATGTTTTACCCTATTCTTCATTACTCACATCTCAAAAGTTTAATTGCCTGAAAGTTTCATAATCTTCTCACAAATGTGATGTAGTTAATAAAGTAATTTAAATTTATATTATTCAAACTTAATTTGGTGATCCAATTGATAATGCTTATATATTATAAACCCTCGGAGACCAAACACAGTATAAAATATACTAGATTAAATGAGTAAAGGCTACATTTCTATGTTATGTAAATGTAGATGCTTATATATATGGAATTTCATTTTTATAATGTCTGTATGATGGAGGCACAAATCATATTGATTGAACTTTTGCTGTTGAAATATTTTATAATACTCTCTAGATAAAATATTAAAGGGAGAAAAATAAGAGAAACCAGTTTCAATTTTAACAGCAAAGAACAGAAACCTCTGTATGCATGTAAATATATAGTATTAATTGCTAGCAAAATCTTATATATAAATAACATATTACTAAGTCTTCATATTTTGTGTTAACTTTTATCTTTACATTAGTAGTTTTATAATTTAAGTCCTAGAAATATTTTTATATAATTTCCTGAGTTTGGTTTTCTACTTTACCTCAAAATATTTATTATATGTTAATCTAAAGGAGAAAAAGTTTACCTTTTCTTGATTCCCTTATAATTAAAAAATCTCAACTTTTTCTTTTCCTTACAATTATTTTTGGAGAATGTATCCTCTTATAGATTAAATCTATGGGTAAAATATTTAGACAGTCAAGTTGTTAAATTTAAAAATTAAGCAACATGTAAATGGAGTTGAAATGGAAATCTGTGTTATTTAAGTGATCAAATAGTATTATAATTGTGACTTGGGGAAGCAAAACACTCCCTAAACTCATACCACATTTACTTGAGCTTCATTACATTTTCTTATGTTTACGTTCATGAAGAGGCTCAGAAAGTTCTCAAACCAAACAAAACCAGAAAGGAAACTATATCACCACCAGTGAGTAGGATGTCAGCCATTTCAAAAGAGTTCATTGTTGCCTCTATATGAGGACAGTCTTGTACTTAAAGAATACCACTTTCTTCTCTAGTACAACCATTCATTAACCCATGTTTTCATAAAATTCCTTTTAAATTGTATCAATGCAAATTAGATAGCCATGCTAATTTTTTCCACTGTTTTGTAAGCTTGAAATCATAAGAGTATAAGTTAAAGAATTTTTTAAAAGGAAAAATAAATAAACCACAGGTGCATGTTTCAATAGGAGTAACTCCTAAACACATAATGTTAATGTTGTATATTAACATTTTTAAAATATGCAAAATACTTGCATATATTTGTTTTATAGTGTACACATTTAATATATAAGAAACATGTGCAAAGCAAACCAACTACTTTCATTCTCAAGTTGTGGTGGATATATGCCTAAAAAGAAGGAGGTAATTTGAAATTTTGGTTTAGAACAATATTTGATGGCCCTATGATTCTCCCCTACTCCCTAAAATTGAGACAGACCCTTCCATAGCCCAGCAGAAGATTAAAGGTTTACTTCATATAGAGAATAGAACAGTGTCTCTGGACTTGGGGACAACAGGCAAGTGGAACATTGAAGTGCCACATAAAAAGGTAGGTTCCGGTGGAAGTTTACTTTTTAAATATTGAGATAACATCCTGCCCCCAACTTTTTTCTTGTTCCCAAAATGAAGGCATTCAGTATCACATCTCATAATCAGGAGATTGCTAGCATGGGGTGAGGGGCTTTTGAATGAAGAAATCAAGCCAGATTACTAAGAAAATCTAATAAATACTCATCAACAAGGGAGACCCACAGTTCAGTAGACCCACTTATATAGACAAAGTTTCAGATCAGATTTAAATGCACTATTTTTAAAAGTAAACAGACAACCATAACCAAGAAATATCTAGGGAAGCCTCATATGTAATAAATAGATCAAAACAAATAAAGAAGTAAAAAAGGAACTTGTGAGAAATACACTAGAGAGGAAGCAAACCTCACCACCATTAATATTCCTAGAGAGAGAAAGGGTAGCAATGCAACCATGCAAAAAGACTAGGATGTAATTAAAATAACAAAAGATATTCAGGAAACAAAAAATAATTTTTGGAAATATATATACTAGAAATAGAAACAATATATTTATTGGAAAATTAATTTAAGGAAGCCTTATGTAAAATAGATCAAAAATAGACCAAAAAGACACATTTATGAGTAACATGAGAGAAAAGATCAGAAAATCAAAGGGTCAGGTCTGGAGTCTCAATGTCTCAATATAAAAAGTCTTTGCAAGAGATAACAAGCAAAAAAGAAAAAAAAAAGAAAAGAAAAAAAGAGAGAGAGAGAGAAAATAATTCAAGAAATTATTTTTAGAATGAAAGTATTTGTTGTTTGAGTAAATAAAGCACCAAGTGCCTAGAACAATGGATGAAAATGGATCTACCTGTGCATATAATCCTATAGTCCTAAACATCATAACTAATAAGAAAAGCATGATTTTCAGAGAGAAAACTGAATGTTTTTATATAAGGAAGTGTGAAGCTACAAGGGCAATGAGGTATGCCTTAAAATATTGAGGGAATTTATTTTCTTTTTCTGATCTTAATATTCTGTTCCTAAAAGAACTATCAATTAAATGTGACCGAAGATATTTTGATATGCAAAGTATTAAAAAAACTATTTACCTCCATGCGCTCATTCTCAAAAAGCTGCTAGTGGATAGGCTTAAAACAAAATCAATTACTTAATAATTAAGTATTTAAAGCTACAGGGGTTAAATACATTAAAAAAAAAAAAGGAAAAGAGATTTAAAAGGTGATGAAGAAGGAAGGTCTAGAGAGCAAACAATCCAGTCAGACGAAGTCAGAAATCACTGATAGATACATTTCCAAAAAGAGGAGTTTTGTAGGACATTTGATGTATTCAAATATGTTTAGAGAAATATTTTACTTCTAGAGATAAATTTGGGATTGATGGTTAGTACATAAAATTGGGGATTAATCCATAGAAAATTTAGCAAATAGAGATAATTTGCAACTCTAAGGAAAACATTAAGTTTCTCAAGAAAAGAGAAAATAAAAATTATAGTCTATGTGACTTTTATGTGACTCTTTTCTACGGCGTCATAATAATATAAATGCAGGCTACTGACCTAACCGTAACTGTAAGTATATATAGGAATGGACAGAAGAAAGATGTGTTTGTTGGAAGTGGTGGGAAAGAGAGGTAAATATCCAAGACACAGAGATAAATAACAAATATAACAACTAACATAATTAAATATAATTGCTTGTGGATAGCAATGAAGAATGAAGATTTGTTGTTTTGTTTTGTGGAGAGGATAGACTTCCTTTTTTTCATAAAAAAAGGTTTGATTCTTTAAACAACATTTAAGGTTTTGAAAAAATTAAACATAAATTTGACCAAAAAATTATCATAAAAAAAAGATTATATGAAGTAGATGGATAAAATTCAATTCTGTCTGAGAAAGAAAACACTATTATCCAATGGAGAGGAGATATGGAGAACCATACTGACAACAAAGTAATTGGAGACCACTGAATTTTATTTAATTCTATATGACCTATACAAGTACATGTCTTCAGTCTTGTTTGTTCCTTAATCCCA
The DNA here is from genome assembly GCF_009829155.1 of Mustela erminea. Lineage (NCBI taxonomy): Eukaryota > Metazoa > Chordata > Mammalia > Carnivora > Mustelidae > Mustela > Mustela erminea. The sequence continues at coordinate 81,437,154 of NC_045615.1, forward strand.
CGGAGACTTCTTTACAAATTACTTGCAATTCTCTCTCAATGCTCACCAGATGGAATGTTTATCATATATTCCATTCTTTGATCTTATAGATACAGTTTACATTTAAATCTAATCCAGTTTTATGAAGAAAATGTCTAATGTTGTAAAATCACAAAATGTTAAAAGAACATCTACAGTACAATAAAATGCATGATTATAAACACTGTTACAAATCACATCACACATAAAACCACTTTAACTTTTAACCAGATTATCATCTGGAAGGCAATGTACACATTCTAAGATCCAGAGCCATTGCTCCAGTGTTTTAAATTAAAATGGAGCTGTGCCAGAAAAAAAATTAAAAACACAAAAAAACCAAGAGCTTGAGCACAAAGAATAAACAGAATAAACCTAAAAAGCATCAAGACAAATTTAAGAGAGTTGTAATTTGAAATCAAGTATCAAGGAATTATCTTAAAATCACAGTACTCAATGATTAACACAATTCATTTTGAAGCTTTTCTGCAGAAAGAATCAGATAAAAACTGTATTACAGTGGCCCAGAGAATGACATCACAAATAAGTATATCCATTTTGCAGATTCTTGGCCAAACAATAACATATTTGGCAGCATAAACAAGTAAGAGAAGACTATGTTTTTTAAACTTCTCCAAAATGCTTTTGTTAAACCCACACTCATGACTTCAGATTATGTATAGGTCAGTGTTAAAAGGATCAAGGATCGAGTTGGACTCAGACTAAATTTGTGTTCAATTGGTGGAAGTAAACGTTATGAGTGCTAATAGTCAATATGAATGATTATAAAGAAAATTATTTTCTAAAATGCACTATGAGTTGTGTTTCTCAAAAAAATTGTTAATAAAATGAGAATAGCTTATTGAAGGTGCTGAGTTTATTAATAGTAAAATAATCATTAAACCCAAACTTCCAAACAACTCACTTTATAAAGTAAAATAATGATTCATGCTTATACTTGCAAAGTTGTGTGTCTATGTTTTAAGGTGTTGGGGGTAGCCTTTTGTTCTTGGAAGTTTTCATAATTTTTCCTCATTCAAGTACTATTCTGCTATAGAATGGAGTTCATTTTAAGTTCAGATATTAAAAAATACAATGGTAAACTACATGCAGCTATTACCAAACAAAGAAATTTATTTTGGTTTAGGAGAGATTATCAAAAACTTAAATTTTCTTGAAGTTCAGACACTCCAATCCATAATCAGCCATAAAAGTGCATTCCAGTCAACATGTCTACCCAAGGAACCTAGAACGGAAAAACAAGCCTGGACCTGAGTAAACAAATATCTCATTTATGAGATTATGAATATTTTTATATCCTAATACAAACTTTTACAAAAATATTTCTCTTTGTGGTCTGTGGTTAATATTCTCCTGATTTTCTCCTCTCAAAGGTCTAGAAGGATATGAAATATCTAAAGTGATATTCAAAGATCATAAACTCTAAATTTCAGTGTCAGTGTAGTAAAATATGTCCACTGTTGAATAAAACTTGGGGAATATGAACACAAGTGACTTGTTAAATTCCCCTGACTTGATGCATTGTTACTGTTCTTTGAGGTTGCTTTACCTGAGACAACTTGATGCTCTGTTTTCATCTGCATACCTCTGTGTGTGTGTGTGTGTGTGTGTGTGTGTGTGCTACTTAATTCAAATTAATTAAAATTAATGTTGAGTTCAATCACAAAACTCAGTCACCACTTCCCTATTTTCAGCTTCACAACTATTTCAACAAACCTTTAGATTCAGAGATCAATCAACTCAAATAGTTGATTAATCTAAAAGCTAAGCAGATTTATTTGATTAATGTAGGTAATTCTGTGTGAATAATCAGACCGCTGGCTCCTGACTAGTAAGGTATATTATAAAATGCAAAATCAAAGCATGAGGGAAAACAAACAAAAAAACAAAAAATATGAATCTAGCCTTTTTTTTCACAGTTTTTGAAGGTATAAACTTCAGAGCCACATAAATCTGTGCTCCTTACCAGTTTAGGAAATGTGTTGACTCCACAGCCCCCTTACCTGTGAAATGGGATTAATGGTTCCTACAGAAGTTTTTCCAACATGCTCCCTTCCATAAACCCATATGCATCAGAAGCATCTGAGACTTTGAAAAAACTCATATCCTTGGGCCCTATTGATAAACATGGGAACTGTGTTATTAACCAACATCCCAGGTGATTTTTAGTTCCCTAAATTTGAAGAATCATGAACTTTGGGATTAGTGTGTAGATTAACATTAACAACCAGAACATTTAAATCTCTGGCAAACTGGGCTAATTCTGAATCTGATTTTAATGGGGAAACCAGGAATTCTATACACAATATTGCCAAGATTTGTGTTGGGAGGGAGGAGAAGGATTATAGTTAGGACTGCCCCGAAGTCTCAGTGAACAGTAGCCCTGTGGGGTGGGACTGGAAAGGGCCCAGGCTTTTATGTGCTGTCATATTATTGCATGAGCTCTAGTGCTGTCCTAAAGCCCAGGCCTGAATGAGTGTGGGATGAACTGACATGAATATAACCCTGTGGGCTCTGTGGTTAGGATGAGTGGACGTGCAGTAGGGAAGACAAAGGCCGGCCCAGACACGCCGCCTTCCCCCTTGACGTCGCTCTTCCTCCTCAAATCCTTTATTACCAATGCATGAGCATTATCGTACGATACTCTAAAATATCTAGTAAAGGCAGTAGGAAATTTAAGTTGATTAATTCACAAAAGAAAGGAAAACCCAACGGCAAAACTAAGAAGGGAATCCGATCATTCTAACAACAAAACAATGTGTAAATTTTGCTTCTCTTTTCATTGTCTTTGCAACACAGGACAAAGCAATTGATGACAGAGCTTATTCCATTCATACATAAATAATGAATTGACTGTGTTACAAATATATCTGATATCAAGACATATTTAAATAAATAACCAAAATAGCACAATAAACAAGGCAGTCCATACTAATGTTTCAGCTTTTTCAGTAAGGTTTAGAATTAGAGTAAAAAATGGTCCTTTGTCTTGTTCTGAATTAAGAAAAATTCTAGGTAGAAATGAATTTTTTAAAGTATCTAATTAAGGATGAGAACAATGTGGTCCTAAATTTAAAATCATTTTCTAGGGGACTCTGTGGATTTCATACATAATTTATTTTTTATTGTTCTTTAGATGCAAAATATGTATTATGAAAATCAATTAAAACTCATTATGCAGGAGAAATGTTCATTAAGTGTAAGAATGATTAAAGAAAATATTTACTGGGAGGAAGTGATTATAAATGCTTATCTTTTATTATTCTCCAGGTAATATACACCTAGGGATTTATAAATGAAAATTGGATCACATGTTGGAGGTTAGAAAGCCAGTTTCTATTTCTGGCTCTTTGTAGATTATAATAGGTAGAACAAGTTCATGGAAAACCTGAGCTACACTTGGAAAAAAAAAAAAAAAAAAGCCTCATGTATGTTTTGAAGCAGATATAACCTCACACTGGTAGTGTGAGGTTGGTTGGGTATTCAGCTTTGGTTTAAGGATTTATTGTTGACTTCAACTTCTGAATTTGCATACCTTAGGGCAATGGAGACTGTGTTATTATTTGTTCATATACACACCATTTACATCAAACTCTTACCCACTCTACAGAAGAAGCAGAGATATATAGTCCTTTTAAGCAAATCAGTTACCTTTAATGGTTTAAAAAAAAAAAAAAAACTGGCAGGTAATCTTTACCTCTGGAATACAGCTCTGCAAGGGAAGAGTGAGTGCCGCATTTCTCTTATTGGAGTGCTATAATTAAATTTGGAAGGAAAATAGAGAAATGAGTCAAATAAGTCTGTTTTGTTAAATAAATAGAATTAGATTTAAAAATAAGATTAACCATTAAATGACATTAAAAATTAAATCTAGAAAAATTTCAAGAAACTCCCATAATTGTAAAATATGCATCACAAGAGAGAAGAAAAAGTAAAAAAAAAGAAAAAAGAATAAATGATTTTTTTCATATAATTCATTTTTTCAGCATTACAAAGCTGGAAAAAAATTCTAACAACAAAGTTCACATACCAAGAGCTCAGATATTCTTAGAATATGACTATTTTAAATCTTAAACTCTCTATGGAATATTTGTTTCTAGGAGTTTATAGCTATTTGGTTTATGTTGGGCAGGAACTGAAGGCTGATATTTATATTAGTTCAATCTGTGAAATATTTTTGATAGGCCTATTTATGACTGGTGAGGATTTAGTTCTGCCTACACTCAGGTTTCATGTCAGGTCTGGAAACTTTTCTTCATGTCACAATTTTTTTTTTCCATTTTGAACATAATAGACTTACAAATTCATCAGAGAGGGAATGTTAACACACAGACACACACACACTACACACACACACACACTACACACACATACACAGACCCTCAAAACAAAAGAAAACAAACAAAAACCTAGGAATCCATGATGCTGTTTCCTTGTACCTTCTCCAGAAATATCAGTGGTGCTCTTTGGTACCTGCAGTCTTGAGGACTATATGAGACTGTGCTCCAGGAAACACTACACATTAATTTCTTAGACAATCTTGTGAAGTACACTGCAGAAAAATTGGTGAAAATTATTTTTTTAAGATTTATTATTATTATTATTATTTTTTAAGGGGAGAAGCAAACGTGACCACGTGTGTGCATAGGGAGAGGGGCAGACAGGAGAGAGAGAGAGAGGGAGAGGGAAACACAAGCTGACTCTGTGCTGAGCATAGAGCCTGATGCAGGGCTCAATCTCATGACTCTGAGATCAAACCTGAGCTGAAACCAAGAGTCAGATGCTCAACAGATTATGCCACCCTTGTTACTTTGTATTGAGTCATCTTCTTAACCACACACATAAACACAGAAAATCCTTAACTTGTCCTGCTTAATGATGAACATAAATTCTTCTTAAAATTTATAACACTGTAAAAAAAAATTATAACACTGTAGAATTGACAGATAGCCACTGTCAAAAGACAGGATCAAATTGCTACAGATGTCAACAAGCCATAAAAGATTCTTAGGCAGAAATGAGACTTCACGGCGCCTGGGTGGCTCAGTGGGTTAAGCCGCTGCCTTCAGCTCAGGTCATGATCTCAGGGTCCTGGGATCGAGTCCCGCATCGGGCTCTCTGCTCAGCGGGGAGCCTGCTTCCCTCTCTCTCTCTCCGCCTGCCTCTCCGACTACTTGTGATTTCTCTCTGTCAAATAAATAAATAAATAAAATCTTAAAAAAAAAAAAAAAAAAAAAAGAAATGAGACTTCAGAAGACTTTCTCTCCCATGTTTCATTTTAGAGTTCAATAAACTGAGGCAAAGAGAAATGAAATATTTATATTCATCTAATATGCTAGTTAACAAAGCTAGTTCCTAATGCAAGCTAATGTCAGTTTGCTTTCTTTCTTTTCACTTTTGACAAAAGGAAGAAGATAATTATGAGAATTAAGGTATATATAGGTAATTGAAATAAGAATTTTGAATTCTCAATTCACTGAACTTTGAAAATATTTTTGGCAGATTTGAGTCCTGAACAGTCTAATAAATGGAATCAATTTGAGAGACTTGATTTTATTTAACCAAGGCTGGAAGACTGTGAGACACATAGTAAGAACATAAAATTCAATATTTGCCAACATTTTCTGAGGCATCTTGTGTAGAAAATAATGGAAATTAGTAAATGAAAAAGACATAGCTCTGGTCTAGAGAATAGTACAGTCTCTTGTGGTAGGATATTTCAATTATTACATCCCTGAGAAATATGGTTAATTAATAATAATATTTTTTAAGATTTTATTTTGGGGGCACCTGGGTGGCTCAGTGGGTTAAAGCCTCTGCCTTCGGCTCAGTTCATGCTCCCAGGGTCCTGGGATAGAGCCCCACATCGGGCTCTCTGCTTGACAGGGAGCTGCTTCCCTTCCTCTCTCTCTGCCTGTCTCTCTGCCTACTTGTGATCTCTATCTATCTGTCAAATAAATAAAATAAAAACCAAAAAAAAAAAAAAAGGATTTTATTTTTTTATTTGAGAGAAAGACAGTGAGTATATGGAGGGAGAGGGAGAAGCAGATTTTCCACCCAGCAGAGAGCTAGACTTGGGGCTGGATCCCAGGACCCTAACGTCATGACCTGAGCTGAAGGCAGATGCTTAACCAACTGAGCCACTTAGGTACTTCAATAATTACTTTATTTTTGTTAGCTAAATAGAGTCTTCAATTTTTGTATCTTTTGTACAATGAAATCAACTTTTATTATAATAAAATTTGGGTGAGTTCATTACTAAGTGCAACAAATTAAAAGTGCTAGTGTTTGGACCAAACTCTTTAAAGGTTGTAACATTTAAATCATTTTGGATTATCCTACCAGTGTTAAAATATTATTTTCAGAAAGATAAAATCATGACTCTCCAGTAACTATAAAAAAGAACACCGGTTAAAGATTTTCATTTTAATTCATTAGTTAACCAGTGAACAAGTAATGTGTTAAAACCAGTACAAAGAACATTTCAGAAAGAAATATAAGCAATTAAAAGGATTGTCAGGGCAAGATTGATTGCTGGATTAAATACAAAACAGGTTAATGTCCAACAGGGCAATAAACCATAACTTTTCAGGTTATCTTTTCCATAAGACAGAAACTATTTGCATACCCATCAGAAAAAAAAAAAATGCAACTTGACCTCTGTCCCTAAAAAGTTGTAAAACAATCTAATCCATGGAAAATTAATAAAAAATGCAAGCCCAACACTGCCCTGAAACAACAGTATTCTCTTTTACTTATTTCAAAACTTTGAAAAGTTTTTCTTACATCGGCATGCTTTATATGTTGAGGCATGATGCTTCTGTTTAAGAACTCCAAATAATGTATCTTTTCTACCTTACATATCACTCACATACAGAATCTATTTGACTTTAGTTTTATTAAATGGTTTTAAGTAAACCCATTTGCCAGCTGTCCAACTTTTGTAATAGATAAATTAAAAACAGAAAATTTCTGAGTGGATGTCTTTGCTTTATTTGGAGAACAAATTTTCTAAACTTCCTACTGTCTAAAATAGGTTTGATTTAAAGTTTGTTTAGGTGTCTGTTTGAGGTCCAGAAAAATCTAAGTTACTTCTATATTTTAATGGTTATACAGGAACTTCAAATGTAGCAGTTAGAGTTTAAATACACTAGAAAGTAAAGAGAAGGGGATCTTTTTTTTTTTTTTTTTAAAGATTTTATTTATTTATTTGACAGAGAGAGTTGACAAGCAGGCAGAGAGGCAGGCAGAGAGAGAGGAGGAAGCAGGCTCCCTGCTGAGCATAGAGCCCAATGTGGGGTTCGGTCCCTGGACCCTGAGATCATGACCTGAGCCGAAGGCAGCGGCTTAACCCACTGAGCCACCCAGGCACCCAAAGAGAACGGGATCTCTTGATGAAGACAGGATTTCAGCTGATGGAATTTAATATGCCTGTTAAGCCCCTGAAAAGCAACATTTTTGGAAATTGCTTTAGGGCTTTGTCTTAGAATATCTAATAATTTATTTATTTTTGTAGGACAGGGATACAGAGGATTATAGTTGCGATTATTGCATCAATTTCCATTCTCCCTTATTCATTGCTGTTTAAACGACAAGGAGATAAAAGAAGTTACAGGGCACCTGGATGGTGAAGTCCAGTAAAAGACTGACTCTTGGTTTCAGCTCAGGTCATGACCTCAGGGTCGTGGAATCAGTTGAGCCCTACGATGGGCTCTTAGCCCAAGCACAGAGTCCGTTTAAGATTCTCTCTCTCCCTCAGTTCCCTGCTCCTCTCTCTCTCAGAAGAAACAAACATATCCTTTAAATAAAAAAAAAAGAAAAAAAAAGGCACAAGAGCAAGAGCAACAAAGAGAGAGAGAGAGAGAGAGAGAGAGAGAAAAGTTCTGTCAACCCAGCTAGGAGAAATAGAAAAAAATGACCTCTGAGTTTGGACTATAGATGAAAAGGAAATCCTAAATTTGTGAGGTAAAAAAACTTCATGCTGCATGACAGAAATTAAAACTCATCATTAAGGGGCGCCTGGGTGGCTCAGTGGGTTGAGCCGCTGCCTTCGGCTCAGGTCATGATCTCAGAGTCCTGGGATCGAGTCCCGCATCGGGCTCTCTGCTCGGCGGAGAGCCTGCTTCCCTCTCTCTCTCTCTCTGGCTGCCTCTCCGTCTACTTGTGATTTCTCTCTGTCAAATTAATAAATAAAATCTTTAAAAAAAAAAAAAACCTCATCATTAAGATACTGCTATAATTATATAACATGATAGCAAACTATAAAGCACACTTTATATCATGGGATTGGAAAAAGATAATTTCTTAAAATCACAAGCTACCCAGTAAGAACCCTAGCTATGTACAAGTTTCTCCTTGATTATGTCGTTCTTCTTTTATCCACATCAGTGTTGAAGTGTAGTCTTTTTTTTTTTTTTTAAGATTTTATTTATTTATTTGACAGGCAGAGATCACAAGTAGGCAGAGAGGTGGGCAGAGAGAGAGGAGGAAGCAGCAGGCTTCCCGCTGAGCAGAGAGCCCGATGTGGGGCTTGATCCCAGGATTCTGGGATCATGACCTGAGCCACCCAGGTGCCCCTGAAGTGCAGTCTTAATGAGAAATTGTCACTGATGCTGCAATGAAGATAACTTCTTCAGGGGAAATTATGTTGTAATAATACTTCCTCTGTGCAGAGTTTGACTTCTTATATTTTTTAATAGTTAACTACATTTAAAGTTCTAATATGGCTGAATTTTAGCAAAGAACAATAATGTCGAGTTGATGAGCCTAAGCTATGGATAAAAGTAACCTCATTAGCTATGGAGTAACTCTCATGAATAATATATGTTGGCCTCAAAGTTTTACTTTAACATTTTTCATTATTTCATAGTAGAATAAGCCATTTAGTTTTCTCAGAAACATAACCCCCATGTGTTGCATTGTTTTTGCTGGGAATTAGGCTTTGATAATACTGTTTTGAATGAAATATCTATTACAGTACACACAGAGAGAATTTTTTTTAAACAACTATCATGTTGAGAAACTGAGTTTCTGAGCAAAATATTAAATTTGAAAATGCAAAAAATCATGAAATAATGAGAACATATAAGCTAAAGTGATTTAAAAATATTGTGAGAATTTATTTTCTTTAATTGTATTTTTGCACATAATTCAGATTTTTTAAAATTATGGCCAATATTTCTTATTCACCCAAAATACATTTCATCACAAAGTAGGTTTTCAACTTTACCATAAATCTATTTTTTTGGAAAATGAAATTACAGTGTATATGAATAAAATAATTTTGAATTGCTTACTATAATCAGGTTATTCTTATCTTCTTATCTAAATTAGTGTATTTTTTTTCAGTAATGCCAGGACTGTGTTTTGTTTAATACTGTCTGTCCAGGACATGGAGTACCTGGTCCATAGTAGGTCCTTTTTATTGACTGAATGAATTAATGAATGTTTTAATTTGGCAATATTCAATCTGTCACTTTAGAATTATTTTAAAACCTACAGAGTGCATTTTTGTAATATTGTAAGGATTATTTTAAAGAGCATTTTAAAAACCAGCTAATGATGCCAGCTGGAAAGTTATTCATATTTTGTACAAATTGTGACAAATATAATTAAGGTCAACTATCGCCTCAAGAAAATGTCCAATTTGTACAGTATATCTCATCAATTTCCATACAATTCTTGATCTATAGTAAAAAAGAAAAGTCAATATAACATTACAAATAGCTCACTTCTGATATATAGTCCCTTAAACTTGATATTTTTACATAATTTTGCTCATAAATTTATCTTACCATCTGTCTGTGCAAATCCAACAGCTTCTCTTATTTTGGCAACTCTGAACCAACGCATTTCTAAAGGAAACCTTGACATATTTATTTTATGCTCTTTCATGAGGGTTACAAAATATGTGCTTCATGATCTAGAAAAAAATGTGCTAACAACTAAAATCTTAACTGTAAAAAGCTATATATTTTTTCACTTTAAAATCCCTTGAAAATCTCTTATTTGATTTTCTTAGTACTCTTTTTAATAATATGGAAAGCAAGATAATTCAACTGTGAAAACAAGCAAAATTTCTTCTAATATAGAACAGCTGAGTGTTTCACTGTCTTTACAAAGAATCCACTCCTGGAACCGCAGGTATTTTTTTTTTTTTTTAATCAAGTTTATTATGAGCACAGTGCGGTTGAGTAAAGGTTCTTCTTTCTTATTGTAGAAAACGTAGAAGAATGAAAAGGCAGAGAGAGCCTAAATTGTTTTAGTTTGTGTTACATTGGCCTTGAAAAGAAATAGAAGAGGATAATTTAGCCAAAAACAACAAACATCCAGTTACCACGAATCTCAAACTTTCAGGTTTAGAGTGAAAGAGACCCATTAATTCAGGGATGTCAAGGCTGCTGGTGAAATTGAATACAAAAAAATACTGTCCTGTGAGTTGTTATAGCTAGCTTCCTTTCTTTAGTAGACAGTGTTTGGGGGACTATCTACTCCTGCTATTAAAGTCCTTCGTAAAACAATGGACAAGGGTGGAGGGAACAGAATCATGTAGTCTATAGCACACATCCACTCATTCAGAATCCCAACTCTGGCTGCTAAGAGAAAAATACAAGAACAGTTTCCTGAGAATGTTAAGCCAACACACTATTAAATATACCACCTAACATTGTTCTTTTCCTCTCCTTTTTCACTCTTGCAGCTACCACATGTGATGGAAGGAGTCCAAGTTAAACACTCTCACTAGAGCATGCTCCAAGACAGATGACTGGGCCTCAGGCTTGGCCAATACAATGCACTTCTATTCTCTATTTATTTTTGTAGTTCAAAGACCTGGCAGTAACCAAGTTGATGCCTGCCATAAGGACCAGTGCACTCCTGATTACTGCCCAGTGACTTTTATAACTGTATGCCAGCTACTCAGATAGACCACGTATAAAGAGTAGGGGGTTTTTTGGAAGGCAAAGAAACCCCAGCTTCCACTTAAGCTTTGAAATTTCAGATGATGTACTGCCAACTTACAGACCTTGCTTTAATCAGAGCAGCCACATAAAAAAGCTGTTTCTATTTACCCTAGGTCATTTAGGAAACCAGTGATAAGTAGGCTGTGCAAAATTTCAACTTCTCTTAAAGTTGGCGTGTTCGCCTCAACTAGAGTTGAGTCTTGATTTCATTTTCTGAGTCGAAATATTTACAATCCTGTCATACATGAGTTTTAGCCTTCCTCCTGTCTACCAACAAATGGGCTTTTTAAAGAATGCTTAGGGTTAATGTGGAAGTTTTCTAACAGTGGGCCCATGTAGATTTAAATAATGACTAAAGTACTTTACTAGTCTGGCTCAGATTTCATCAGAGACTGACTTTAGCTAGAAAATAATAACATTCTATTTTAGTTTTAAATTGTGTATTTATGTAATAAGAAAGTAATCTTGCAGAACCTAAAGTAACAACTGTAATATTCAAGAATTCAGTGTTAGAAAGGAAAAAGATTCAGGATCCCCATTTATTCTTCAGCATACAAAGAATCCTTTGGGTAACATTTTGATTGTCCTTATCATGAAGAGATTCTGTATAGTCCTTGATATTGTGATATTCTGAATATGTTATGTTATCAAAATATAAACAGAAGAAGTTCCCTTTATCCATTATTTAGAGTCAATATTGCACCACTTAACACTATAAGCTCCCCCATATGTTAGATTTGTAACAATCATATATCAGTAAAATTACATTTTCATGCTTCCCATCTTTTGTGCTACTGTGTCCTATTAAATTTTTAACCCCACCTAACAATGTTAATTTTTTGTTTTAAACAGGTTTCTAAGAAATTAGGAGAAAAAAATACTTTTTTATTTACCTCTACTACACTTTTTTTAAACCACTTCTAATATCTTTGTTCTTAATTTTAGAACCAAGTTTTCATCTGATATCCTTTTCCATCAATCCAAAAAGCCTTCTTTAGCATTTCTTATTGTACACATCTACTTGCAACGATTTTTATTTATCTGAAAATGTCTTTATCTCTTCCTTGTTTCTGAAGATACTTTAACTGGAGATAGAATTCTGGACAGACTGCTTCTTCAGCACTTTAAAAAGGTCTTTCTTGTTCAAGGCGACATATTTTCAGATGAGAAGTCAGCCATTATCTGTATCATTGTTTCCCTGTATGGAATGTCTTTTTTATTGAACTAAGTTCTTGATTTTCTCTTAATTTGATTTTCAACTAGCCTTGGGTTTTTTGGATCTGTGAATGGATAGTAGATATTAATTATCAAATTGAGAAAAAATCTGACCATTATAGCTTCAAATATTTCCCAACAATATTCTCTGCCTTCTTCTCAGACCAATTATACACACATGCATGCACACTAAATATATATACATGGCTTGCTGGATATTGCCCCTCTCTTAGACTGTGATAATTTTTCTTTCTTTTTTATTGAAGTACCATTGACACATAGTGTTACATTAGTTTCAGTTGTACAACACAGTGATTCAACAAATCTATACACTATGCTGTGCTCACCACAGGTATAACTACATTTGTCCCCATACCTGCTATTACCACTGATTATATTTCCCCGGCTGTAACTTTGATCCCCATGACTTATTCATCCCTAACTGGAAGCCTGTACTTCCAAATCTTTTTCACTCATTTTCCCCAAGCCTCATCCCCTTCCCTCTGGCAACCACCAGTTTGTTCTCTGTATTGAAGAGTCCATTTTTTGTTTGTGCTTGTTCATTTGGTTTGTTTATTTAGATTCTACATATAAGTGAAATCATGTGGTATCTGTCTATCTCTGTCTGACTTATTTCACTTAGCATAATACCCTTTAGGTCCATTCATGTTGCCATCAATGACAAGACCTCATTTTTTATGGCTGAGTAATACACACACACACACATCTATGTGTGTGTGTGATGACAATAATAAATATATATATAATATATATATAATAGAATATGATATGTGAGATATATAGATATGTATCTCTCTCCATACCTTCTTTATTCATTGGATAGATAGTTGGGTGGCTTCCATGTTTTGGTTATTGTAAATAACGCTTCAATAAACATGGAGGAGTATATGTCTTTTCAAATTAATGTTTTTATTTTCTTTGGGTAAATACCCTATTAGTTGAATTACCAGATTATATTGTATTTCTATTTTAACTTTTTAAGGAATCTCCATACTGTTTTCCACAGGGACTGTACCAATTTGCATTCCCACCAACAGTGCAAGAGCATTCCTTTTCTCCACATCCTCATCAACACCTGTTATTTCTTATCTTTTTGATTCTAGCCATTCTGACAAGTGTAAGGTGTTATCTCATTGTGGTTTTAATTTGCATATCCCTGATGATTAGTGATGTTGAGCATCTTTTCATGTGTCTGCTGGCCATCTGTATAGTCTTCTTTGGGAAAATGTCTATTCAGGTCCTTTGCCTGTTTTTAATTAGATTATTTCTTGTTTTGGTTTTGAGTTGTATAAGTCCTTTTATATTTTGGATATTAACCCTTTTTCAGACATACATTTGCAAATATGTTCTCCCATTTGGTAGGTTGCCTTTTCATTTTGTTGGTTTCCTTCACTGTGCAGAAGCTTCTTATTTAATACTTTATTTTTGCTTTTGTTTCCTTTATCTGAGGAGACATATCTAGAGAAGTGTTTCTATGGTTGATATCAAAGAAATTACTGTCTATGCTTTTTTCTAGCAGTTATGAGGTTTTTGGTCTCACATTTTTCTTCAATCTTCTTCTTTCTTGATATTGGCTAATTCCTATTTTTATTCAGTTTTATTTATTCCTTTTTTTTTCAAGCCCATCAAGTAATTCTTTCTCAATTTTTTCTCAAACAATTCTCAAATAATTTTTTTCTCAAATAATTTTTCTCAAGACCATCAAATAATTTTTCATTTTGGATATTGTAGTTTTTTGTTTTAGAATTTCCTGGTGGTGCCGCTGCTTTTTTCCCCACAGTTTCTGTTCTCTACCAAGATCCCTATATATTTAGAAATACCATATTTTCTTTAGGTCCATGAACAAATTTATAATAGCTTTCAAAACTATTGGTCTGATAAATCCAAAATCTGGGTCATCTTGGGATTAGTTTCTATTCATTACTTTTTTTTTTCCCTGACTTTGAGTCATATCACACTTTTTAAAAATGCCTAGTAAATTTTGACTTAATATTAAACATTGCATAAGTCATGTTATAAATGTTCCTTATTGTATTATATTCTTCTGAAAAATATCACTTTGAATTCTAGTGTGCAGCACAATTACTCACTAATCACCTTGAAATTTTAAAGGCTCAGTTTACACTTTGTTAAGTTTCCTCTGTGGAAAGCTCTGTTTTCCAGACCTCCTTAAGTGGTGGCTCAACCTCCACACTCTCATTTTCCTAAACATATTGTTGAAGGTTTATAAGTATATATCTAGTGTGGGTTTTACTCTAGGGCATAGTACTTACTTCAAAGCTATGGCCTTTCTGGAGTCTCAGCTGGGCGGTTACAGTGTTAAGTGGTTTTTATTTTGTTTTGTTTTGTTTTGTTTCGTTTTTTTTTTTTTTCTCTGTATTTGGGCCACAGCTCCAAAGAACTCCCAATGTGGCACTACCTTTAGTTTCTTGAGTTTGTTCCTAAATCCACAGCCTCTCTAGTAAGACTTGCATGTTCTGTCCAAATACATGTATCACCCAGCCTTCAGCTCAGAACTTGTATTGGCCCCTCAAACGGTCTTCTGTCTTCCCAAATTGTTCTGTGTTGTTTCACCTTCTTATACAGCAATCAAGAAATTGTATCCAAGCAGAGACATTAGAGCTAAAAACCTTCACATAAAGCCATTCTTCTAGATGAGGTACAGAATGAAATCATATTCCTTTTAATACAAAATGTTCATATAATATGAACACCTTTCTTTCCTGCCTGGTAATTTTTTCTCCTGAGAAAACTCTTGAGGATGCTAGGAGTTACTGAGTCCAGGGAATCAAACCTCCTACTTTTACCCATAGGAAATAAGAAAGTAATGCTTTCTTCAGCTGTCAAAAATCTCTTACTGCTCTTTCAGTGGGGTCTGTGTGGTATTATTGGCCATACTAAAATCAGAAGGTATGTTTGTTCGCTGAGATTCGTTTAAGCAGAATTATCTAAGGGGAAAGCATGTTAGAGGGAAGATGAGGAATGCACATCCTCTCTTTGGAGATGGATCAAACTACTACTGCATCTAGCCCTGCTGTTGATCCCACCAGTGCAACAGGCAGGAAAATATTTAGCAGGGCAGTTCATCCTAGCCTGCATCCTGAGACCAGAAGTCTCTTGCCCTCATCGTCAAGTTGAATTTGTCCTTTATCTACACTTCTTAGACTAGATGTAAGGCGGGAGGAATTCTTCCTCACCTCCATCTTCACTGTTCTCCCCTTTATTGATATAACATGCCTTGTTTCAGAGTTTTCACAAATAAGTCATTAAATAGAATAGTCTCATTTTAGTTCAGACCTTAATGGCAGTTGCTCAGTTTTCTCTCCAGAGACAACTACAGTTCAGATACTTGGAAAATCATCTGCTGTTATCCAACATCCTGACTGTGCTGTTCACTTTCTTTGTTACAACTGATGTAGTCAAGCTACACATGAATTCAGCCTGATGTTAGTCACCAGTACTCACTCTCTCCAGCGCCAGTGTAAATAAGCATCTGAAACCCATGACCGCACATTTGAAATGTCATTCTCTCTAACTGCCCTCACTGTACTGTCTCCCTCCTGAGCACTTCTTATTCTGCAGTAGATATTTTGATTCCTTTCCCAGGTTCCTCCTTTAGGACTAAAGCATTCAATTCCTTATGTGCTGGGAATATTGCCTCATGATGGTTCGCAGCTGAGTCTCTATTAAGAGAAACAGCAGTATTATAGTTAATTGACCTGGTGTCTGCATTTTTGCTGTCTGTTACCTGAACGTCAGGTTATTCGGAAAAGCAACCAAAGTAGAGAAGAAAAAATTACCAGTTGATACTCTGATAAAGCATGCAAATAAATAAACAACAAACTCTGGGATTTTTGTAACTATCTATAGTCTAGACATACTACTTTCAAGATAAGGGCGAGGTAAGGGTGAGGTAGGCAGCAAGAATCCCTTCTTTTATCTTGATTACACCTTGCATAACTCAAAGAGGCAAGAAATGCATTGCAGTATCTCTAAAAAGTGCCCCTCAGAACCATGAAGTGTGTAAACTCCATGGTATGTGTAGCCCTCCTAAGGAGAGTTATATATTTTTTTTCTTCAAAACTGCATTATATGTTCCTTCAACATGATTTCTCTAATGGAAAACTACTTATAACATTAGATGGTATTAATAAATAAGCACAAGAATGTAACTTCAGACCATAATTCCACCATAGCTCACAGTTGTAAGTTGTGGTGCTGTAGTAAAAGCTTTCTAGCAAGTCTATGATAGACTGATTATTGAACTTGAAATGAATTTTCCCTTAGAAATTATACTGTAATAATGACCAGATTTCTTATTTGCCAAGGTCTATTAAGTCTATCATTTATCCTAAGTAGAAAAATAAAACTTAATAAACTAGTTTTTGGTTCATTATAGTGCTTGGTTCATGGTTAGTATATAAGAAATATATAACTGGATGACTAAATACATCAGTAAATACGTATATATGTGACACTGCTTCCATGGAAACATGCTTAAAATTCTGATTCAAGCCATAGCTGCCATTCGACACTCATACCCTTTATACATATTTTCTTCTCCAGCCCCAGTTCCAGCAGCTGGATCAGTATTCTACCACATTCCAAGCATCAGTTCAAGAGAAGATAAGTTATAAGGATTTCTAAATGCTCTGTTCCTATACAGATCTGCAGATACTTACATGCAACAAACAATATGATGAATGATGGTGTCTTGGGAGAAAGAAGTAGGTTGGTTGGAACACTGCAAGAGAAGAGAGGCAGTGGTTCTACACCATGACAGCCAGTGTGGAGTTTACTCTGGGGGGTGTTTGTAGGAGGGCGATTCCTCTACCAGCAAAATTTCCAATTCAGTCACCGAGATGCCAAAACATGGATCTTTTTCTGGGACAATGGGGAGAATGCTCATTTTATTGACCACAGTTATGTATACTCTTTAAGTGGCTTAAAATTGCCATCTTAAGAAGGGATGACATTTTCAAACTGGATCCAGATGAATATTCAAATGAAACAAGTCTTTGGGGACAGATCCAACTGCAGGTGGAAATCGGATTTGGCAGGCAGAACACAATATTTAAAACAAATGGCAACAGAACATGGCATCAGAGAAATACCAACAAGGGACTTCCACAGGACTGAATGGAAGGCCAGGACTAGATAATATTATAACTACATGGGCAAGCAGAGAGGGAGACATGAAATAGGCAGGGATCTTACATAAGGAGCTGCAGAGTAGCAGGAGTGAGCCATGGGGGCAGACAAACTCCTCTCGTTGAGCTATAAAAATGACCAAAATCAGACAGAGAAATAAAAAGTGCCTGCCACTTACTGGGGAAAATACAAGAACTAGGTTTTAGGAATGTAGCAGAAGTCCCTTAAGTAGAACAGAGACATGAAAGGAGAGTCAGACAGGTTTTGTTCTAGAGATTTTGTTAGAGTCTCTTTATTTGCTTCATAATACTTAAGGTCAAGATGGGCTCCCAAAACTAGGAAGGCAAGTTGTTTTATATTTGGAAAAAGAAAAGCCAGAAATCCCAACAATCTAGGCCTAACCATGTCAGCCAGTCTGGACATCAGGTCTTTACATTTTCATTTTCATTTTCTTCCTATTTCATCCCAATTTCTTCTTTTATAACAATATATCTTTGTGTTTCAAATCTCTCCTAATTAATTCATCTATAGGCTTGAATTTTTTATTCTCCATTGCAGTGTTAAACAAATGTTTTGATTTCCCTATTTCTGCATCTTCTTTAGTTATCTCTTCCTCTACCTCCTTATATGTTGTTAGTTTCTCTGTTTCTATCTTTTTTTTTAGACTTTCAAACTGCATTTCTTTTTACATTTGCTGCATACCTAATGTAGCACTTTGTACCACAAGGCAGAATGTTTTATGAATACAGTTTCATATTTGTAGTCTCTAAAGAGTCTTTAGTTTAATTCCAAGTGACACCCTGAATAAACCATGCAAATTATCAAGGTCCATTTGGAACTGACAGTAAATAGCACTTATGAAAAATCCAAAGTGACTGTATATAGAATTCTTTGATAAAGTTGGTGACCACACACATAGCACTGAATCTATCAGAGTAGAATAATGACTTTACAATCATTAATAATGACTTAATCACTAATAATGATTAAACAAATGATTTTCCAATTTAGTATTTTCACAATTAAACTTTTCATGAATAATAATCTGGAAGTAGAAGAAATCCACACTCAGAGATAGACATGAACTATCTTGACCATTTCCAAAATTTAGGCAATGGCATCTCAGGATTTATATTTGCTTTGAAAAGGAGCTATAGAGAAAACTAAATGACCAACAATCTCAGTTTATCCCTGAAGTTCCAGATGCTTCAACATTCCTCTCTTAGAGTTTTCAGGCATTAAATTAAGGATCAAAAGAATTTTTAAATATATGTACAGTATTATAAGATTTGTTGATAGCTAATGAAATAAACAAAGGCCACTTTTAAAAAACCAAATAGGTGGACTTAATATTAAAAGTCTTCTTTAAAAAAATTTTAAAAAAGACAAAAGTCTTCCTGATCACTTATGTTTAACAATTTCTTAGCAAATTAACATAATTTACTACATTTTAGTCAGTTTCAATAAAACAGCAGCTTTGTGCTTTGTATTTGTGTTATTATTTTTCAATAAAACATTTTAATTGAAGCTTTGTACTTTGAATAAGACAACAACAAATGGATTCAGTGTGATCTCAGAATAATCTAGGAGGCCAAGTTACATAGGTGGAAATTTCATTCTACTTTTTTTAACCTCCTGTATTATGTATCTTAAGATGGAAGCACAATGCCACCTACAAAGTATTATAAACAAATTCTAAACCAGAATCTGATCAAGACTCTACATATAACTACCAATTTATAGAAACATAAGAAACAGAATACAAGCTAAACAATACCAGAGTGATGCAATTAACAAATTCCATACTCCAGAAAATTATACAGGACAAATCATCTTAATTCTTCAGCAAATAAACTTCTAGGAAACATACACACACACACACACACACACACACATACACACACACACAAGTTTAGAAAAGGACGGGCTTGGGGAGTTTGGGTGGCTCAATGGGTTAAGCCTCTGCCTTCTGCTCAGGTCATGATCTCAGGATCCTGGGATCTAGCCCAGCATTTGGAAGAGATCATTATAATGATCTGTGCAATCCTCTCACCTTACTGGTGAGGAAACTGAAACCTAGTTATTGAATTTAGAAGTATTTTTTCTGGGGAACCTGGGTGGCTCAGGGTAAAGCCTCTGCCTTCGGCTCAGGTCATGATCTCAGCGTCCTGGTATTGAACCCCCATCGCACCCTGCATTGGGTTCTCTGCTCAGCAGGGAGCCTGCTTCCCCCTCTCTCTCTGCCTGCCTCTCTGCCTACTTGTGATCTCTGTCTGTCAAATAAAAAATAAAATCTTTTAAAAAAAGAAAAAAGATGGGCTTGGAGTTATAAAAGAAATCTTATTTAATCCAATTTTAATATATTAATCTTATTTGTATCTCAAAAATAACTCTATAAAAGAAATTTTGAAACCATCAGAGAATTTGAACATTAGCTGGGTATTTCATAATATTAAGAAGTATTCTTAATAATTTGTTTATGACAATAGATATATGATTATGTTTCAGGATATGAACTGTGCTTATGTGTTTTTTATTTATAAATGTGCTTATTATTTATAGACCATACAGAAATATTAAAGGTGAAATAATATGATTCTTGACATTTTTTCAAAATAAACCAGAAAAATCAGGAATTGGCAAGAGTTATAGAGAAAGCAAGATTTCTCATGAGCTGATAAGAACAAATAGTACATGTTTATTATTATTATTGTTTCTACATATTTATATATTTAAAAATTTCCATAATAAACTAAAAATAGTCTCAGACATTACACTTCCTAAAAATATATTGCTCTATGTAGAAATAAAGTTGACCTTAACAGCACAGTTTGAACTGCATGGATCCACTTTTATGCAGTTATTTTTAAATAAATATATTGAAAATATTTTTAGAGATTTATAATAATTTGTGAAACTTACAAACTGCATAGCCTAGAAATATAAAAAAATAAGGAAAATATATGTTATGAAAGCAGAAAATCTAGATAGATATTAATCTCTTTTATCATTTACTACCATAGAATATACACAAACCTATTATAAAAAGTTAAAATTCATCAAAACTTAAAAGAGCACCTGGCTGGCTCAGTCAGAAGAGCATGGCACTCTTGATCTCAGGGTCATGGGTTCAACCCCCAAGTTGGATGTAGAGATTACTTTTTTTTTTTAAGATTTTATTTATTCATTTAACAGAGAGAGAGAGATCACAAGTAGGCAGAGAGGCAGGCAGAGAGAGAGGGGGAAGCAAGCTCCCTGTTGAGCAGAGAGCCCGATGTGGGGCTCAGTCCCAGGACCCTGAGACCATGACCTGAGCCAAACGCAGAGGCTTAACCACTAAACCACCCAGGAGCCCCAGGTGGTGTAGAGATTACTTAAAAACAAAAATCTTAAAAAAACAAAACAAAACTTACGCACACACTTATAGACCATATATGGCCCTTGACAGAATATTCTAAACAAATATAAAGACATAGAGTTTCATAATAACAGCATGAAATTAACTGTAGTACACACTATACTACTGGAATAACTTTGTAGCCACCTTCTGTTGCTATTGCTGAGATCAAGAGTTGAGAGAATCTGCTTTAATTAAAACAACATGGGACACTAATCCTCTCTACATCAGCAGTTTGTCTCTCCAGTAAATTGTGTATCAAGAAAATCATTGAGGAGAGAGGATAGCTGCCAGAACAGGCTTTTAACACAGACAAAATTGCCCTATTCTGGAAAAAAAAAAATGCCACAAAAGACATTCATTAGTAAAGAAGAGAAGTAAGCACAAAGATTTAGGACAGGAAGGGATAAGCTAAGTCTATTGTTTCCTGCAAAGGCAGTTGGGTTTATGATCAGGATTGCCCTTATCTATAAAGCTGCTAAGCCCCCAAAAGATAAACAACTGCTAGTCTTTTAGTAATACAAAAGAGGCCTGGAAAACAAGAACCCTTTTCCTGTCTGAATAATGCTTTGTCCCTGAAATCAGAAGGTATCTGACCAGTGAAAAACTGTCTTTTAACGTTCTTCTGATATTGGACAATGCCTCTGGCCACCGAGAACCCCACGAATTCAAAAATGAAAGCACTGAAGTGGTCTCCTTGCCCCCAAGCCCAATGTCTCTAATGTAGCCTCTCAATCAGAGGGTCATGATGACCTCTAAGTCTCATTACACATGGTACTCTATGGAAAGGATTGTCAACACTGTGGAAGAGAACCCTGATAAGAGAGAACACCAAGAAAGTCTGGAAGGATTACACCACTGAAGATGCCATCATTGTTATGGAAAAAGCTGTGAAAGCCATCAAGCCCAAAACAAATTCTTTCTGGAGAAAACTGTGTCCAGATGTTGTGCATGACTTCACAGGATTTATGACAGAGCCAATCCCCCCCCGCCCCAAAAAATAAAAAAACTCATGACAGTGAAAGGTGGATATGGAAAAAAAAAAAAAAAAAAAGGTAAAGGGTAAAGGTTTCAATATATGGATCTTGGAGAAAATCAAGAGCTAATAGACACCACACCAGATGACTGACCAGAAGCTACTTGACAGAGATGAGTGCTTCTGAACCAGTGCCAGACTGTGAGGAAGAAGACATAGAAGAAGCTGTGCAAGAAAAAAAATTGACATTAGACAGTCTGGCAGAAGGGTTCAGATTTTTCAAGACTTCTTTTGAATTCTTTGATGACAAGGACCCTTCTATGATATGGGCACTTATACTAAAGCATATGCAGAAAGACTGGTACTCTATAGGCAGTTACGAAGAAATGAGAAAGGAGAAAACACAGTTTTGTTTTTTATTTTTTAGATAATGAAACAATGTTTCTTTCCAGCAGTGTATTATGAATATAATACTGTATGCCCTAAATATTTCATAATGATTCATTCATTAGTGTACAGACTAGGCTACCATAAAGCAAATATATTACTGCTTTTTCACGATCAGTGCATGAATATAATCATACCTTTAAGAAAATATGAATTTCTTTATTACATTATCTTTACATTTTTGATATATAGACTTAGTAATACCTGAGACATTAAGAGTGTTTTGTATCATATAAGAAAATGTTAGGGGCATCTGGCTGGCTTAGTTGGTAAACATGAGAATATTGATCTTAGGGTCATGAGTTGAAGCCCCACATTGGGCACAGAGCTTCCTAAAGAAAAGGTAAAAGAAAAATTGAAAAAAAATAAAATAAAATAAGAAGCTGGTTCTTTAAAATTGAGAGAGACTCAAAATAGAGGCCAAAATGAGTCATAGGGACAACAGCAAAATGAAAGAAAACAATTAAACAGAAAACAATTAAAAAACATTTTTTGCTGAGCTATTTTAACAACAACAAAAAATTGATGTAGGTACTAATAGACCAATAATTCAAGTTGTAAACAGATAACATAAACTTATAGTATCAATAATACATACTGTAAGTATGATTTTCTTCCTTATAATCTTCTAATAATACTTCCTTTTTTTCTAGCTTTCTTTAAAAATGCTATATATAATACATAACAGATAAAATGTGTGTTAATTAACCGTGAATGTTATCAGTAAGACTTCCAGTCAACAGTAGGTTATATGTAGTTCGATTTTGGCAAGTTGGAAGTTATGCAGGTATTTCTGACTGCTTTGGGGCTCAGTGCCCCTAACTTATGAATTGTTCAAGGGTCAACTACATAATTAATCTTTTTCTAAATTGCCACCTTGCTATAGTCACCTATTTAATCTAATAATTTTTACATACATTTTTTGGGGGGGATTTTCTCTAAATACAACATGTCATTATCTCTTTTCTCAATTGTTCTCTAATATGGTGATGTGAGTGATTAAGATGATTGTCAAGATGAGTGATCAAGATGATTGTGCCTTAGGATGGTAATTAAACAGGTAAAGTTAAATATAATAGGGTTCCTGTTGCTAAAATCAAGGGAATTATTTCAATAGCCATAGGTAACCCTTAAATTTGTTCTATTTAGAACAACTTAATGCAACAAGATAAGTTATGCTTATATTTGAATGTATCGAGGACCTTTCCCTTTAACATAATTATCTCTTTAAAATATTTTATAGGAAAAAATAATAAACTGTATTTACCCCTGGAGAGACCTTGTCAGTAATATCTATACAATTCCTGGTTTGAGCTGTAAGTAAATAAATAACTACAAAATTTTACATATGTATTATAAAATAAAGTGATATAAAATAAAGCTTTTAAAATTAATGAGACAACCAACTATATAGAATGTGCCTTAATAAGATACATATACATCAGATATCAATAAAGTACAATTTTTTATGAAAAAAAAAACTACAGAAATAGATTTATATCATGCAAGACTCATGAAAGTTCTTATGAGATTTAGTTTGGTAGTCAATAAACATTTACCTCTGTCAAAAACTTTTTTCCATATACGTCTTGGGATAAAATAAAAGGAAATAGTCTGGCACAGTAAGAAACACAATACAGTCAACTAATGATAAAGGACAGAGGCTTTGAAGGTACACTACCTGAGTGTTCTTATTAGTGAGGACAAGCTGCTTAACACCCCAGTACTTCAATTACTCAAGTGTAAAATTAAGTTCATAATAGTTCATCAACTCAATGGATTGAATAAATGAGTTATTACTATAAAAGCCTTTAGAACAGTGCCCATAAAGAAGAAATGCACAAAATCATTGACATTATTATTTTTATTGCTATAGTCATCATTATTAAATATAAGTTATTAGAGACGAGGACATAAAGCTAACACACTAAGGGTTCTTTAGCTTTAGTTCTTCATCCATTAACTTTTCACAAGAAGAAAATTAACAGATAGAATCATTTCCAATTACATATTGATTTAACAAATAATCATTAAATGTTTACTACATGCCAAGCATTGTAATTTGAGTGTACAAATATGAGGAAAATTTGTTAACCATCCACAAGGTACTTTTAGACCTATAAATTGTTAAAGACACCTAAGTGTTACTGGAGATATGAGAGATGTTCATAGAGGTTGCTGTAGATTACTAGAGGAAAGAGTGGAGGAGACTGACCTGAGCAGGCTGTCAGAGAGGTTCTTAGAAGGAAGATAGTATTCTAAGGATACTTATCTATCTATGTATCTATCTATCTATTTATTTAAAAAAGCGGGAGCATGCGTGTGTGCACGTAAGCAGGGGGAGGGGACAAAAAGAGAGAGAGAGGGATAAGCAGACTCCAAGCTGAGCTGGGAGTCAAGTCAGGATCCCTGAGCCCTGAGCTGACCTGGAGCTCCATCTCACAACCCTGACATTGTGACCTACACTGAAATCAGGACTAGGATCCTTAAGCGACTGGCCACCCAGATACCCCAGAAGGAAGTTAATATTCTAACTCTCTGTAAAAGTTTAGTAGGATTTGTTCACCAGATAGAAAGGACCTGGAACAACATGAACTTTCCAGGCAGCGCTAAAAGCTGGCAGAGAGAGACACAAATATCTGAGACAGATGGCGAGGCATGATGCATTCCTTTATTTATTCAGCAAGTGATTTTTGAATGCCAGGCCCAGTATATGCTTTCCTGAACAAAACATGCAACATCCCTGTGTGCGCAAAAGTTACCCAAACCAATCAATAAATAGACTAATAAACGTACTATCTTTGGTAATGAATAATTATGTAAAGAAAAGCAGAGTAAGGGGAATGAGGGTGTTGGGGAAGTGGTACTTACTATTTTAATAAGGTCAGTCCATTGAGATGATGATACTTGCATAAAGATCTGAAGGAAGTGAAAGAATAAACAGGATACAATAGCTTTTGAGTAGAAGAAATAGTAAGGAGCAAACTGTGAGGCAGTTTTGTTGACATGTTTAAGAAACAGCAAGGAAGCTAGCAGGGCTGACAGGGAATGAATGAGTGTGAGAAAGTCAGGACCTGAAAGATGAGAGAAGAAAAGGATGCAGAGAGAACATGGATGGCCTTTCAGGGCATGGGAAGAACTCTGGATTTTACACTGACTAGAGGTTTTTGATTAAAATTGTGCTTTTATTGGATTTAAGGGATTTTTTGTTTTGTTTTGTTTGTTGTTGTTGTTTTAATTTTTATTAACATATAATGTATTATTAGCCTCAGGGGTACAGGTCTATGAATCATCAGGCTTACACATTTCACAGCACTCACCATAGCACATACCCTCCCCAATGTCCATAACCCAACCACCCTCTCCCTACCGCCCACCACCACCCCCACCCCGGCAGCCCTCAGTTTGTTTTATGAGATTAAGAGTCTCTTATGATTTGCCTCCCTCTGGATCCCATCTTGTTTAATTTTTTCCTTTCCTACCCCCCTATCGGATTTAAGTTTTAAAGTACTCTGGCCAATGTGTGATTAGATTGTACAAGGTAGGGGTGGAAGTAGGGGAACCAAACATTGTTTTCCTAATAATCCACATGACAGATACCAGTGCGAAAACCCAAAGAGTAGCACTTCTATAATGAGAATCAGTCCAATTCAGAGTATAGTTTGAAGATACTGTTAACAAGATGGGACATGGAAAAGGAAGGCAGGCAGGAAGGCAGCTCTCAAACCTGACTCCAAGTTTCAGAAACTGAAACAGTGTTTCCATTTACTGGGATGATAAGATTAGTGTTGAGAAACTGAGTTTCTTTTGGGCGTATTAAATTCAAAATATCTATTACACCTTCCACAGGGACAAGTATATTCTAGTACCTGCAGGCTGTTTGGTATGACTCAATGAAGACATGTTGATAGCAAATAAGGCTGAGAAGTGAGTAGACTGTATCACATAGGGTCTTTGAAAATCAGTGTAATTCAAACTTCATGAATAGTTAAACGTACATGTTAGTTAAGTATATAGCACGATTAAAACTGTAGTTAAATAAACTTAATCCAGCAGCAATATCAAAGATTGATCATGAAGACTGACATTAGAACTAGAATTAGTATTGTTGACAAAATGACTCTTCTCCCAGTTTTTGATTATTATTTTAATAACATACTATCCAATTATTATATTTAACATCTCCCCAGTTGCTAAAAGGAAAATTTAGAATCATCTTCATGTTTTTCTTTCTCCAATCGAATACATAATTAGTTACTGAGTACTATGTATCTCAGGTTTTTACTGTTTTTATAGCTTTCTCTTCATTCTGCTACTTCTGCCCAAGTTCAGAAAATCACTATGTTTTGCCATGACTAGTGACAATCTAGTCATGAAATCATTGCTTCCTCCTGCTATAGTCATAGTGCCCACCATAGTCGAGAAAGACTTTCTTGACAATGCATCTTGACCTAATAACTCAACACTAGTTTAAGCTTTATTCCTAGAGGGATATAAATATCAACTCAGCATTTGATTTTTTTTTTTTTTTTAAGATTTCACTTATTTATTTGACAGACAGAGATCACAAGTAGGCAGAAAGGCAGGCAGAGAGAGACGGGGGTAAGCAGGCTCCCGGCTGAACAGAGAGCCAGATGCTGGGCTAGATCCCAGGATCCTGGGATCATGAACTGAGCCCAAGGCAGAGGCTTAACCCACTGAGCCACCCAGGCTCCCCTCAGCATGTGATTATAGCACGAATAGATGAAATACAATTTTAAACTGTGTCATAATACATTTTTGTTTTAAATATTTCTTCTAGGAATATTTACACTTAGCATTCCCCTTCCCTCCTTGTTTATACCATATGTTATTAGTAACTATACATATTAGTTGAAAAGTAAATATTGTAAAAATAATCATTTCCTTCCCTTATACTGTGTACATCTGAATTAAATAATAGAATTGTTAAATATGTGATGGGAGTAGAAAAATATGACAAGCATCATTTGAGGCTTAAAGTTTTGTATTCATAAGTGTGTGATTTCTGAGACACAGTAATTGAAATTCCATACTCTGAAACAATCATTGAATTTCCTTACATAAATTTAACTCATGTCATCTATAAATAAAATCAGTAGCTGCAATCTTAAATAGCATATGAGTGAAATACAGTGTAGGATGAATGAATAATTTTCCTTAGTTTCAAACTAAAATTACATTATTTCTGAATTAATCAGTTAGCTGTTGTGGTAGATGGTAGGTTAGGAGTTGTAATTCTCCTTTCAGTAGGGTTTCAAGATTATAAATTAAATTTGTTATTTCTCCTGAATAAATGACACTACTAAACTTATTAGACTTTTGCTTTGCTCAGGTTTTTAAATAAGAAAACTAAAATAATGTCTGAGAGTATTTGAAAATACCCACATTCAGTTTTGAGAAATTATAGGGTATCTCTGTTTTAGTGTCCATAAGAGATGCCATGTATGTATCAAAAAACAAATTGAAATTTAAAAAAAAAATTCAGCACATGCAATAAGAAAACCAACTAAATTTTTTCATTTTTCTCTAAGAACAACATAATTTTTAAAAATGCCTTATTATTTAATTATATCCTATTATTGGGATGAATTTAATAAGATACACCAAAAATTATTATAACTACATATTTTCCTAATAATGTTTTCTGCATAATAATAACTTAGGTACAATTTGTTATTGATTATAATCATGGCAGGGGTTGATGATTTGGGATAATATACATATGAAAGACTACTTTAATTTTAAAAGAAACTAGTTTTAAAAATCTTGGAACTCTTTGTAATTATATGTAAACATGAAGCATATCTGATGATTTAAAATTGAAAAAAGACAGTTTTACTGGGAAAAAATTATTCGCCCTAATTAGGGAAAATTAAACATTTTTTATCTGTCCAACACTGTTATGAATATGTATACTGAATATATATAAGTTTATTAACAATTTTATGTAGATATTTTCTTTTGTGAATCTAGTATACATCAAAAAAACTACATGAATAAAAATGTTAAGTGAGTGATTGTAGCAATAAATCTACATCATAAAATATTCAAAACACTCACATTTGAAATATAATTACTTTTGGAGAAAGTATGTCATATAATTGGAATATATTAATAAATATTAAAAAGGTGATAATGCTCCTTAAAAAGCTTAGCTTTTTGGTGGTTTTCTAAATATGTATTTTATTGTCTTTTGTTGAAGAATTTGCCAGTAGTTACAGTTTATTTTTGACAATTTTTCTTTGTGTGCAGATTTTTATCCAACATGATTACTAATAGTATTAATAATATTAATAAAACCACATTTAAATACTACATTTCTCTAAATGAAATTTTAATGAAAAGGCTTGTAACTTCTCCAGTAGATATATTTGAAAATTAAGCTCAAAATGAGTGTCTTCATTTTTTGAGGCTACCTGTGAATCAATATTGTTTTATTGGGAGATAGATCAAAATATACGCTACAATTTTGAGAATATCAGAGTGCTTATATTTTGAGAATGTAAACCATAGCAGAAAAAAATGAAAGACAAAAACTAAGAAAAATTAACTTTAATTCTTCTTTCTCACCATGTAAAACATTTTAGAGAAATATATCTTTTATTTATTAATGTTGTTCATACATATTAAATGATATTACATTGAGTAATGCAGTGTTATAAGCAAATAAGCAGTCATTTTACTCAACTCTAAAGATAAACATTCCTTTGTTGTGAACTATTAACTGTTAGTAACTATCCATTCTCTCAGTTTTCTCTTTGTAGTAAAACTCCCTAATTAATCTAATGAGTAACTATTTTTTCACTGACTTGTAGGCAGGTATGGCCATGTGTACACATTTAGGCTGACTATATATCAGGAAATACTGTTGTGTGCAGCTTTGATGCCATCATTTTGAAGACAAAGGCTTTCTCTCCAGGTGCTTATTTTATTTTAATATTGGAATTCTAGTCGTAAAGATGGCAGAACTGTTCTGACCATTTAGACTATTATATAGGAAGGAAATATTTTTCTTCATATTGGAACACAGTATTTTAGAGTCACTTTGTAGCAGCAGATAAACTCATAATCAAATAATAGAGTAATAAAGTGCAATTACTATTGGAAAAAAATCCTTATAAATATTTAGTGTATAATATAAATAACTTGAAAGTTACTGAATTCTATGCATATTTGTAGAAAGCTAAAGCTTTTTCTACACTGCAAATATCAGCTGTCTTTTAATATATTTAGCTTTCCAAGAATGAAAGACAAAACAGAGATGGAAATAACAGAGAGGATAAAGAAACAACTTAGAAAGAAAAGAAAGCTGGATGGTATAAATCTTGAAATTTCAGTAAATTAAGTAGGGTAAAATAAAATATTACTATGTGAAGAGAAGCAAGTCAAATAAAACTATGTAAAAAAAAAAACTTTCACATGCTCCTATATTCTTCCATCACCTTTTTTTCTTTTTAACATAAGGAGAATATTATCTCCATATAATTCAGGTGAAAAAAGACTGTATTTCATTAGACAATTAAATTAATAGTTATTGAAGATATGTATACTGACTGTATATGAAGGCAGGCATAAAACAACTGGCTTTCAAAAATAAACTGGTATGCATTTATTTTTAAAAATATTTTAAAATTCAATTTAATACCAAAATAACATTTTCTTTCTTTGGACTGCATGTTTGAAATACTGATATGTTTGACTAAAAGAATAAACATCTTGGAGATCTTTGTAGCATGTCAAATTTTAAGTGAGCTTGAAATTTGCAATTTCATCTGTAAATAAGGAGTTTAAATGAGAAGCCAGTAATAGGTCTTTAAAAAAAAAAAAGACTCCCATTAGCCAGCATTGAACTATTACCTTAAAATGTGACATAAAGATGGGATCTTTAGACTCTAATATCATCTTCTTTGTGCACATATCTAGTGCTAATACCAAATTAAAAAAAAAAAAATCCTACTCTTTTTCTTTGAGGCTCAAGTTTCCAACAGATAATTTTTCATGAATAATGGCAAATTTCACAGTTCTGATTTTCTTTTTATTTTTCTTGCAGAAAATTCATAAAATAAAACCACATTGCTTTAAAGCAGAACACATGGTTAGTTTTTAGCAGAGAAGTGAAAAATCTCTAGTTTGTCTACCACTGTAATTATTGGCAGCCGTTAAATTCTATACACAACATAAGGCATAAATTAGCTGATCACCAACATGTGTGCAGTCACAAGGTAACAAATATTAAACCTAGGAGAAAAGGAAAAAATGAACTAGGTTAATAGATGATGACAAAGAGATAAGACATTTAGTTATATGTTGATTAGGTTTTCCCACATGTCATTTATTTTAGTCTTCAGTGTGAGTTGTTACTCAACATTTTTATAAAAAGATGCATTTTATGATCTCAGTTTTCATTTTTAATGCTCTTATTGCAAGGTAAACTTCTGCACTTTAGGCAAGAAAAAGAATGGCAACAAATGCAAATAGGGCCACATTCTTCTAGCAGCATAAAACTGATGTTAAGTCCCCCTGTCAACATAGATTCAGAGCCAAAAGGGGGAAAAAAAATAAAGTGCCATAAGTGATTTGTTCCACTGTCCAATTTTCCTAAGGACTCTCATTCTACAATTAGAAGCTGATGACAGCTCACCATATTTAACTTGAATGTGTAGGTTCTTTTTAACAAATTTGTAGGGGGAAAAACACCGATGAAGATTTTCACATGTTACAAACAACAGTGTCTGAGTTCTAAAGTTTCAGAGTTATTAAAGAATAACTTAGATGAAAATATAAAGTAAGTAATATGCTATCTTCCATACACAACTATAATGTTAAAAGCGCACTTTAATACAGCATATACCACTGACTTTCTTTCAATCAGTGATGATGGATTTATATTCATTAATTCACAACTACACTTAACGGGAAGCTGCTGACTGGAAACTCTATCAGGGGACATAAGGAAGCTGACTGGAACTCAGGAAACCTAAGTCCATCACCTATGGTCATTGATACAGCAAAGCCATTAACCAGACCAAAACGAAAAATGGAAAAGAAAAGAAGGGAAAAGAAACACTATGGACAAATACCCCAAAAGTTGAATTTTAACTCATAAACACTGACATTTGTTTCATATTTGCAGTTTGCAAATGATTTTTACAACAATTTTCTTATTCAGAACTTAATGCTATTCCTAGTAAGTAGGACTTATAATCACATCCATGTGATAGGAAGAGGAGATATGTAGTTAAAAGTTGCATTCAGAAGACAGAATTACCTGATGGTTAAGACCTGGCCTTTTGCCTGAATTCAAGTCCCAGGTCTACCTCATAAGAAGCTTTATGACCTTCTGTAAAGTCAGTAATAGTCTCAGGCTCAATATCTTTATCTATAAAATTGGGAGAACACTAGCATCTACCTTATGAGAATGTCCAAAAAGTGACATAGGATAATCACCTAATGTTCTCTGTATTTAACTCATAAACATGGACATTTGTTTCATATTTGCAGTTTGCAATTATGATACCTGTCCCAGGTCTCAATAAACATAACTATTACCATTTTTGTTATTACTGTAATTACACAAATATCTATGATCATCCATGACCATATCCATTTTTTGAAATTGTAAAAAGAATATTTATTTTAAATGAATTTTTATACAAAATAATAGCACAAGATTTCAGGTACATGAGATTCAATTGTGAATATCCTTACCCTTATAAGTCAAGGCCTGACCTGGCCTTACCACTTCTTAATGTGATATTAACTCTGACACTTATTAACTTCTCTGAGTCTCGTAATAAAATCTGCTCTGCCATACTTACTGAGTTATAAGAGTCAAATGCAAAAGGACATTGAAATCTGGAAAGTACTGCACATGTGTAAAGTATTATTAGTACTTAGGAAATGATTGTTGGTGAAGTCGAATCTTACCATATAACTCCTATAGCCACTCACCATCTGGTATTACCTTACTAATCTTCAACTGAATTGTGCCTTAACACCAATTTCAAAAGAAGGCAAAAGAAAATGCCTTTTTAGTCTTGGTAACCTGTGTTTGCAAACATTTTCCTTTCGAAATAATTTTAATAAAATTAAGACACTAGTAGGTAACCTTCAAGCAAGATACTGCAGTATTTGTTTCATTCATTTCATGTTCAGTGTGATCATAGAAGTTAAAATGACGAGACAAAATGGGACCCTTAACCAGCACATGTGTTTCATTGTATGTTGAGTTGTAAAATCCTGATCTCCGATTTTTAAAGTAATTTCTCTTTTGACTCTTTTCAACAAGAGTTATTTTTGAACATGTGTTAAGGTGTAAAACAATACGGCTTTGGAGGGGCTGTGGTTAATTCCACTCTACTACTGATTTGTTAACAAATATGTCAGCTCCATTTTGATTTGGATCCTTTCAACTGATATGAGCTAAAAAGAAATGGCTTCGATTTTTAGACTCTGCATGAAAAATCAGAGCTTCAGTGAGGGGAAAAAAAGAAAAAAAAAGAAAAATGACCTTGCTAATAGATTGTTTTTCTTTGGAAGAGACACTCAAGAATATAGAGTTCACAAAGAGAAACAACCTAACACATAGCATCAGTTGGTGAATATTTACCTAACCCTTCTGTCCATTAATAGACATTGAAAACACAGCAGGGGGCACCTGGGTGGCTTAGTGGGTTAAGCATCTGCCTTGGGCTCAGGTCATGATCTCAGGGTCCTGGGATCGAGGCCCGTATCAGGCTCTCTGCTCAGCTGGGAGCCTGCTTCCCCCCTCTCTCTCTGTCTGCCTACTTGTGACCTCTTTCTCTGTCAAATAAATGAATAAAATCTTGAAAAAAAGAAAGAAAGGAAGAAAGGAAGAAAAGAAGAAAGAAAGATAGAAAGAAAGAAAGAAAGAAAGAAAGAGAGAGAGAAAGAGAGAGGAAAAAAAAAAAAAAAAGAAAACACAGCAGGGGACAAAACAACAAAAATATGTGTCCTTATCCAGTTTATGCTCCCAATGCACTATGCAAAATAACAGAAAGGACAGAAAGACCTGTTTTTATGGTTGCATATAAATTTAGCTCAATACTTTAAATTCACCCCTATGTATATGTGTTTGCTAGAGGTGAATAAAAAGCTTGGGACTTATTCAAAGACAGCAGAAGGCAATGCTTCTGTCCATGTCTTAGAGCAGATAAAAGCAATATGCTTTTAGTTAATTTGGAAATCAAGAGTATGCCATGAGGATGACGCTAAGTCCTCCTATATTCTGTGTATAACCATTACGTTTGTATCAGCATTGAGTATCAGGAGGCTTCACACCACATTCTGCACTCTGCTCAGTGTTTGAACCCTTTCTGCAACCATTTCTGCAAATGCCACTGATGTCCTCATGTGAGGGGTTATCCTTAATTCAAGTCTTTAAAACTGATGAATTCTTCATGATTTTCTTTCCTCTGACCTCTACTTACTGTCAATTTGATCTATTCTGGATCACAACCAGATTCTTTCATTCATGTGTAAGGGACCCACTCAATGTCTTCCATGTTCTCGATTCCTTACCCTTCTCCCCAGCTTCGCTGACTGAAGAGACAAAAATCCTCATACTTTTTATACAAAATATTTCAACTTTATCCAAAATTCTCCTCTTTAGGCCAACCCGGAAGTCTTACTTTTCTTCCAATATCTGAAAATAAATAAATAAATAGAGCAAGTCAGGGGGTTCCTTTTTAGGCAGACTCAAGATTGTTCTTTTTCCTCCCCCTCTTATTTCGTTTCTACATGCACACACAGTTATCTGTGTATATAGTTCTTAGTAGAAAATGAATCCCTTACCATTAGCTTAGAATATCATGTACACTTGAATGACAAATCACTAGGTCACAGGACAATGTAGAATACGTTCTGTCTTCACTGCTTATTATTTAGGTGATACTAGACAAGTTCGTTTACCAATATTAACCTTAGATTAATCAACTGAGAAATCAGAAATATACTACGTCAGAGGATCATTAGGAGAATTGTATGCATGAAATTGAGATGTTATAAATTATTCCCAATCACTCTTTCCTTGCAGAAAGGTGAATTTGTCTTTCATGATCTAGAATTCCTACTTCCCATTAGTTTGTCTTTGGTGCTGCTCTGCCAAGCGTCTGATTCTTCACTCTAACTTCGGTGGCCGTAGGTCCCTCTAGTCCTCCTACCTGGAATAATTTTTGGTTTTGTTTTTAATTTAATAGACATTTTTGGCACAGTTTTAGGTGTACATAAAATTGAACAGACTTCATAAAGTTCAAATATACTTCCTTTTCCTCTCCCTCTCACAGCTTCCCTATTAACATCTTACATTAATACTGTATATGTATTTGTCACACCAAGGAACCAATATTGTTACAGTGTTATTAACTGAAGTTTATAAACTACATCAGGGTTCACTCTTTCTCTTGTACAATTCTGTGGATTTTGACAAATGCATAAGGACACATACATATCACTATAATACCTTGCAGAGTAGTTTCACTGCCCTAAAACCCGCATGTTCAGCTGATTCATCCCTCCCCCATCAACATATTCTGACAATCAGTGTCTCCATAATTTTGCCTTTTCCAAAATGTCATAAACTTGGAATAATGCAGTATATAACTTTTAAGACTGACTTTTTTTTTTGACTTTTTTTTTTTTTTTTTTTTTTACTAAGAAATATTCATTTAATTTTTCTCCATGTCTTTTTTGTGGCTTAATAGCTCATTTCTTTTTACCACTGAATAATGTTCCATTGATTGGATGTAGTAGTTTATTTATCTATTCAACTATGGAAGGATATCTTCGTTGTTTCTATTTGGAAACTATGGATAAAATTGCTACAAACGTTAATGTGCAGGTTTTTGTGTTTTTAGTTCATTTGGGTAAATATCTAAGGTTACGAACATAGGTTAGTACCATATAGTGAGACTATAATTAGTATTGCAAGAAACTGTCAAAATGTCTCTCTAAGTGGTTGGACCATTTTTCATTTCCACCAGGATAAAGAGTTTGACAGGATTTTAGTCATTTCAAAATCACATTGTTGTTTTAATTTGCAATTCTCTAATGACATGCTAGGTTGGACATTTCATGTAATTGCTTGATATCTGTATATTTTCTTTCATGAGGTGTCTGTTCTGATCTTTCTCCCCTTTGTAAATTGGGTTGTTCCTTTTTTGATTGTTTAATTTTAAGAGTTCTTCGTATACTTTGGATAAAAGCCCTTTAAGTGTTTTGCAAATATTGTATCCAGGCTTGTGTTTTTCTTTTTATTCTCTTAATAGAGTCCTTCACAGACCAAAAGTTCTAAATTTTAATCATATAAAAAGTTTCAAGTGTTTATTTCATGAATTGTGTTTTTGGTATTGTACCTATAACTCTTTGTCAATTCTGAAGTCATATTTGATTTTGTCCTACATTTTGTAGTTTTGTGGTTTCTTCTTTCTTTGTCTACTTTTTTCACCTATTCCATAATATCTTGATCTCTGAAACTTTATCATGAGGTCTGTAATGTCAGTCCTTAAGGTTCATTTTTCTTCTGCAGGATTACTTTGGTTATCCAGAGTCTTTTGTCTTCCCATAGAAACCTGAAAATCAATTTACCCATTTTGACTAATTAACTTCGTCAGTCTTTGATTGGGGTTCACTTGAATCTATATATTAAGTGGAAAGAACTGACATCTAAAAAATATTACTTTCTCATGTATGAACATGGAATATTTATTTATTTAGATTCTTAGATTTCCTTCATTATAGTTTTATAGTTATCATCATATAAATACACCTTGGTTATATTTACATCTGACTGTTTCAATTTTTTTGGTGCTAATGTCAATTAGGTTGTGGTTTTTATTTTAAAATTTTAAAGAATACTTTGCTGGTATGTAAGAGAACAATGGACTTTTTTATATTAAATTTGTTTCTTGCAAACTTGGTATAATAACATAATTTATAGAACTGTTCTGGTCAATTATTTGGGATTTTAAAAATTAACAGACATATCACTTGTGAATGAGAATTTTATCTTTTCTTCTCCAATATACATGCATTTTAGTTACTTATAGTGTTTTATTGCATTAATTAGGAACACCAGTATGCTGCTGAGTAGGTGTGGTGAGACAGGTTTTCTTTTCTTCCCTCATCCTTGAAGAAAAACATTTGTTTTCTTACTATTGGTTATGATGCTACTTGTAAGATTTTGGAGATGTTATTTATCAAGTGAAGAAATTTCCCATCATTAGTTTGCTGAGAATTTTATCATGAGTGGGTGTTGGATTTACCAATTGCTTTTTCTCAATCTATGATATAATCATATATATATATATATATTTTTTGGCCTACTGATGTGATGGATTACATTAACTAATTTTCAAATGTTGAACTAGCCTTATATGCCTGGGAAAATCTCACTCAATGGAGATTATAATTCTATGTATACATTGGTGAAATCAATTTGCTAATATTTAGGTATGCATGTTGATGAGAGATACTAATCTATAAGTTTTTTTTTTATAATCACTGCATTATTTTGGTAATTACAGTAATGCTGGCTTTATAGAATGAGTTAGGAAGTGTTCCCTCTGTTTTTATATTCTGTAACTGGTTATATAGAATTGGTATAATTTTTCCTTAAATGTTTGGCAGAATTCACCAGTGAAATCATCAAGCCCTAATGCTTTCTGCTGTGGATGGTTATGATATTAATTAAATTTCCTTAATTGAGATTGGCATCTTCAGATTATCTATTTCTCTTTGTTTGAGTTTTGGTCAACTGTGTTTCAAGGAATTTGGTCCATTTCATCTAAGTTCTTAAATTAGTGAACAGAGACTTGGGTTATTGGGTTATTAATGTTCATTCATGACATTTTTAGTGATGGTTCTCTCTTTTATTTCTGATATCACTCTGTGTTTGTGTGTGTGTGTGTGTGTGTGTGTGTGTGTTTTAAGTCTATTCTCTCTCTCTCTCACTCCATCTTTTTTCTTTGTTAGCCTTGCTAGCACTTTATCAGTTCTATTGATCTCAAAAACCAGCTCTGGTTTCATTACCTTTCTCTTTTCCTCTTTTCAGTTTTATTAATTTCTATTCAAATTTTAATTATTCCATTCTTTCTTATTGATTTAGGTTTATAATGGTCCTCAATCTCCAGTTTCCTAAAATGGAAACTTAGATTATTGGTTTTAGATCTCCCTTTTTTATAATATATGTGTTCAGTAATATAAATTTCCTCTTAAGCACTGCATTTATTGAACCCACCACATTTTTATAGGTTGTATTTTATTCATTCAGTTCAAAATATTTTTAATTTCTTTTGAGATTTCCTTTTTGACCCAAATATGATTTAGAAGTGTGGTGTTTTTTCTCCAAATATCTGAGTATTTTCCAGCAATCTTTCTGTCACTGATCTCCACTTTAATTTCACTGTGGTCTGTGTGAACATACTTTGTATGACTTCTGTTCTTTAAAATTTTTGGTCCAGAATGCAGTCTATCTTGGATAATGATCCATATGAAA
Organism: Mustela erminea; assembly: GCF_009829155.1. Lineage (NCBI taxonomy): Eukaryota > Metazoa > Chordata > Mammalia > Carnivora > Mustelidae > Mustela > Mustela erminea. Next base: position 81,474,896 of record NC_045615.1, read on the forward strand.
AAAATGTATCTTTTGCTGTTGTTCAATGTAATATTCTATAAATGTAAGTTATAGCAGTTGATTAATGATGTTATTCAGTTAAAATATGTCCTTACTGATTCCTGTCTATTATTGATAGAACTCTGAAGTCTCAGAAATAGTGGATTTATTTCTCATTGTAGTTCTATTACTTTTGCCTCACATAATTTATTTCAATTCCCTGTTATTAGGTACATACACATTACTTCTTGGGGAACTAACCCACTTATCATTATGTAATAACCCTCTTTATTTCCTTATAAATTTCTTTGTTCTGAAGTCAGCTTTGTCTGAAATTAATATGAGTACTTCAGTCTTCTTTAGATTTGTATTATTGTGTTGTGTGATATCTTTCCCCATTCCTTTAGTTTTCATTATTCTGTCTCTTTATATTTAAGGTAGGTTCACCCCCCCGTGGACATTATATAGTTGTGTCTTTCTTTTTAGTCCATTTTGTCAGTGTCTGTATTTTATTTGTATATTTAGATACATAAATATCAATATATATCAATAATCATTTTAAATACATTTGAAGTTTCAAAAAGATTAGTGATATATTTAGATTAACATCTAATATATACAATATATATGTTTTTTATTCTGTTTTTATCAATTTCTTTAAGATTTTATTTATTTTATTTGACAGAGATCACAAGTAGGCAGAGAGGCAGGCAGAGAGAGAGGGAGGAGGAAGCAGGCTCCCTGCCAAGCAGAGAGCCTGATGCGGGACTGGATCCCAGGACCCTGAGATCATGACCTGAGCCAAAGGCAGAGGCTTTAACCCACTGAGCCACCCAGGTGCCCCTTTATCAATTTTTTTTTAAGATTTATTTATTTATTTTAGAGAGAGAAAGAGAGAGCATGAGTGGTAGGGGCAGATGGAGAGGGAGAATCTCAAGGAGACTCCATGCTGAGTGCGGAGCCTGAGGCAGAGCTCAACCCCATGACTTTGATATCTTGACCTGTGCTAAAACCAAGAGTCCAATGCTCAACTGATTATTCCATACAGGCAAGATACCTTGCCTTTCTTCTTTTTTAAAGAGTCATTCAGTATTTTTTTACCTTTTCTACTTTAACTAAACATTTTACACAATTTTATTTCTCTCCTCACTTTGCATAACAATTTATTAACACCTCACTCTGCCAGAAGCATGAGTAAATTTATCTTAGATTTTCATTTAGGGTCTCCACTTAAAAATCACTCTCAACCTTGGAGATCTTTTAACTTTCAAGTTAATCCACATTGAACCTCTAGGAATTCATCAGTATGGTTTAGGTGTGCCTACTGGTACTGACTCCAGAAGCAAGCTTCTGCATCTGTGCTCTGCTTCCTATAGCACCGATTCTTTGCATCTCTCTTTCTCTCTCCAGCTTTCCTACAAACACTTTGCCCTGTGACTTCAGTTCTTTGATGATTTTAAGAAGAAATATTGTGTTTCAATTTGTTTAGCTTTTGTTGTGAGAATGGGAAAGTAACTTCAAATTTCTTACGTGTTGGAGTTAAACTTAGAAGTTCTTGAACACTTTTTGTTCTCAATAGAAATAGTCCTATATTTGAAACTTAACGTGTCCCTCTTTTTTCATCACAACTTTCCTGCCTAATTCTCCATAGCTACAAAGCAGTGTTTTATTATTTCCAAGATGAATGTGAGGCACATGATACAAACATCAGTATGAAAGAGGTAATGCTTTATAAAGGAGCAATGTGTGAACTTTTTGAACATATTTATAACATATTAGGATTAACAGAAGATATAAGCAGATAACATGAAATTTTTAATGTAAGCAAAAACAATTTTTTTTTTTTTAATGCACAGTCATCTACATAAAACAGGAGACAGAGCTACTCTCTCTTAATTCAAGGGGGAAACCTTCCAGCAACCAACCAATATTAGAGTTTGGCTGCTAATACTATTTTCTGATGAGGTTGAGAATCATGTTTCATAGTCTATGTTCTTATCCATTTCATACTTGACTTGTATGAAAATGAACTCTGTGGAAAGATGGAGAGCAAAATTTTGACAATAGAATTCCATAAGGATACAGAAAAAGTCTTGAGACTTCTAACACTATATGTTTTCTATATTTTTTCTTATTGATTCTTCTAAACATTTTGTATTAAGAAATGGCCATAAATTATTCGCCCCATATGGAGGCAAGAAAAATGAAGTCACAGATTGTCAAGTAATTTACTCAAGATTATAAAGACCATAATCCAAATTAAACATTTGAATAGAAATCCCCTGTGTATTTCTGTAACTGTCTGCTGCATCCTGCAATGTCTACATGAAGAAGATAAAATAAAGGAAAAGAAAGAAGAAAGAAAAGGAAAGAAAGAGAAAGAAAGAAAGAAAGAAAGAAAGAAAGAGAGAAAGAAGGAAGAAAAAAGAAAGGAAGGAAGGAAAGAAGGAACAGAGGGAGGGAGGGAAATTATACTATTGCATACTCTGTGCTGAACAATAGCTGTTGAAAGGATTTGGAGGCTAACACAACCTATGGTATCCATCTCCATTTAAGTTTTTCGGCAAGGTGGGCTTTCTCTTGTTTCTGGTTACCTACTGAAGTTTGTAAGTACAGGTATTTGATACAGGTTTTAGCTGGTTAGGGACAGCTAAGAACTCATCTTTCTACAAATTGTTTGAAAATTTTGAGGGGAGCAAAGCATTTAGCACAGCACTTGGTGTTAATGTCATAGATGTGATTTAGTTTATCACTAAAGATGATTTCCACCTCAAATCCTTGAGAATTCTGGGAGGTACAATGGAAATTCTGATGAAAATCAATGAGGTGAGATCTAGAAAGAAAATTTGTGAAAATATTCACATTGTGATCTCAATAGGAAATATAGACAAGAATAAAATAATATCATGTGAAATACACATTTAGAGTGAAGGAGTAAGTTAAAAAAAAAAAAAAAAAAGAAAGAAATCCTTCATCGGAATGTAGCTAAGAATATGAACATTGAAAATCTGAAGAGCAGATTTCAAAATGAGTCCCATACCAGTTCTAGAAGCTGATTTTTTAAATAACTATTTTTTTATTTATTATTTTGGAGAAGGGGGACGGGCAGAGGGAGAGAGAGAATCCCCAGCAGACTCCCCACTGAGTGCAGAGCCTGAAGTGGGGTTTTATATCATGACCCTGACAAGAGTTGGCACTTAACTTACTGAGCCACCCACCCAGGTGCCCTGAAACTGATTTTTAAAGTTTCTCCTGATCAATATACAGGTGTTTATATAGGCTACAAGTTCCACACATACACATTAGAATGTTTGAGGATAGGATGAGAATGTCACTCTTAATGACTATAATTTTTTTGGTCATGCATTATTTAATGACTCTTTGAGTCCAAGTTTCTTTATTTATAACTAACATTTTTTTATTCATACAGAATATTTTAATATTCTAACATTTTTAATCTTTCACCCAACATTGATCCAAATAATGCAGTTAAGGTATAAGAACTTTAAATATGTGCTATAAGTGACAGGTTTAAGAAAATGGAAGAAAAAATGAAGAATACAGATGAAATGATGAAATCATTCCACAGAGAATGGTTAAGGCATGAAAAATAAATAGACATTCTAGAACTAAAATATGCAAGATAGGAAATTATTAACTAAAGGAATGAGTTTAACAGTAGATTAGATTTAGCAAAGGATAGAATCAATAATCTGGGAGAAAGTCATTACAGCATATCTACACTGAAGGAAAAATAATGGAAAAACGAAGGGCCTAGGAGACAAGTGGGCTCAATGGATTACAAATATCACATTGGAGATGCCTTATACATTATTTGTTAATAGCAGCCTCACAGACAAAATTGTGTTTGTCAGCCACGTAATACCCAATATTTCAAATATGTATAATTAATGTGTTTGTCTATATATGTAGCAAACGCTGCATTTGGTGGAATAAATTGTGCAGAGATAAGATGACACTGACACTGATAGATTTGAAAATATCCTATAAACTCTACTCTCATCCATTGTATGCATACTATTAATGGTAATCATTCAAACCCTGCACTTGATGAGATTATATCAACCTCTTATTAAGCCAAATCGACCATGCTCCTAAGTTTTACTTTAACTTGCTTCTACTTGAGCCAATAAATTTTATTATAATGATGTCTTATTGTAAAAATGAACTTTTTGTTTAACAGTGTGCTCTCACACTTATTATTTTGTTTAATTCCTGAATATTTTGACTTATAATTAAGAGTATTACACACAGTAACATGAAGAATCTGGAGAAGTTTGCATAGAATAAACCAGGTTAATTCTTAGGTACTTGAGTAGCCTTCTTAACTGTATAAATGGTAGCAAATAACTATTTGACCAGATATTTCCCTTAGTAGAGCGTAGTAGAACATTCCAAGTAAAAGATTTGATCAAAAGTTTCTGCTAGTAATATCAGTTCTTTTATTAGACATTACCACCTACAACCATATGCAACAATTTAGACTTTGCCGAAAGGATGTTTATAGTAACTGTGGTGTAAGTTACTGTACTAATCTGAAACAATGGGGCTGTTTAAAACCATAAATCAATGAAAGAAATCAAACAAAGTGTTTTGGAGATATGTAGACATAGCTATGAACATAGCCAAAGAATGAGGTCAATGTGTGGTTACATTGCTTTCATGATAAAATATTTAAAGTCACTCTACACAATCTACTTCAAAGAAACACATACTGATGTTTTATGCTAGTTCTTAAAACAAACAGTAAATTAGGTTCTAGTTGTTTCTACTTTCATAATCTAATTTATAAAATAAAGTTTGAATTTCTTCATTTTCATAGCTTGAAAGAAACTTATCTTTGGAGAACTATAGCTAGAAATGCTTGAAACAAAAGCCTGTAGATCAGTGTGGATATGGAACAAAATAAAATGAAAAAAAGGAAAAGTGCCACTGAAGTTACACCGTGTAATGCCTTTATTTGATGCACATACTGCTAATGTGTCTAGAAACAAAAAGTAAATACAATTGAATCCTTAATGTCACTTTTTTAAAAAGAAAAAAAATTATTTAGGAAGTGCACAGTGAAGTAACATTTAAGTCCAAGTTAAATGGCCTAAGCCAGAGAACACTCTCTTTTATAAGAAATTATTTCTTATAACATAGAAAATACTTTGGTTTCCTTAGATTATTTTCCATTAAAACAACAACAACAACAAATTGCATTTCTCCTTGTTAGACTGCAAAGCTACAGACATAAGAAAATTGTGTTTATAATTCTTTTCTAATCTTTTCTTGAAGAATGATAAATGTTTATTTTTCTCTGCTGAATTTCTGACTTATCATTGAAAAGTTAGTTTCAAAAATATTCTTATTAAAAATATGTAAATGTTTGTATCTGCTGGAAAATTCTTGCATATACTTGGCAATATCTAACCTCCAATAAGTGATATTTTTCAAGAAGTTCCAGTCATAATCAATCTCATCGTCATTAATAATGAAATATTTAATGATTTAAATAGAAATATTGATATACTTAATTCCTTGGCTACACTGGTAAGAAAGACAAAGTTATTTTCCTAGAGCTGTAATTTATGGCACTTATAGTCCTAGTAAAGAAAGCAGGGCATAACTATATTGTAATTTCAGGAAATAATTTTTAGAAAATGGCAAGTATTAACATTAATATGAAATTCTACTACAGATAGTTTATGGTTATGTCATTGATTTAAGAATCAGAGCTGGTTCTATTAAAAAACAACTCTAGTTTTTCTGTATGTTTTCCATTGTATTTAAATTTCAAGGATTTGGATAGTGTTAAAATTAAACGTTTAGCACTCATAAGAACACTTGCTTGAGAGATTCAGCAAGAGTCTGGAGGAAATAAATTGAGTGAATGGTATGGCTGAAGAAAGTGTGCCAATTATCTCTGCTTTGAAAACCACCCCTCAGCTCAGAAATATTAATTCAGAGATTAATCTAGTAAGTTATGTGGATTTTTGGTATGTGTGTTTATGCATTTGCACATTACTGTTTATGTTTTTATTTAGTAAATGTTACATGTTCATTGTAGAACATAAAAATATAGAAAAAATAAATACACAAAATCATTTTACTTCATCCAGTAATATTTTTCTTTACAATTTAATTTTATTTATTATTTTTCTTAAAAATTGTTTTACAAGGTACAGATAGTTCAATTCCCAGATCCTCCTTTTAAAGTTTTTTTGGAATTGATTTAGGTTTACAAAACAGTTCCAAATTTAGCATAGAAAATTCTGTTTTATAGACCCTTCATCCACCTTCCTCTATTGTTAGGACCTTATGTAACCATGGAACATTTGTTAAAAGTAGGAGATTAATGTGATGTAGTAGTATTAACTGCACTACAGACCTCACTCAAATTTCACTAATTTTTCCACTAATGACTTCTTGCTGTTCCAGGATCCAGCACAGAATACTACATTGAATTTAACCAGAATTTTTCTTTTTTTGAGACCTCACACTATATTGTATTTGCTGTTATAGTCACTTTTTCTTTTTCTTTTTTTTTATTTTTTATTTTTTTTAGATTTTATTTACTTGAGAGAGAAAGAGCACAGGCAGGGGGAGGGACAAAGGGAAAATCAGACTCTGCACTGAGCAGGGAGCCCAATAACATGAGGCTCAATCCCTTGATCCTGAGATCGTGATCCAAGGAGAAGGGACTGAACCACCCAGGCATTCCTACCTATTTTTAGTTTTATAAATATTTATTTATTTATTTTACAGAAAGAGAGAATGGGAGGAGCGGCAGAGGGTGAGAGAGAGAATCTTGAAGTACACGCCCAGCTGAGTAGAGGTGGAGAAAGGGCTGGATCCCAGGACCCCAGATTATGACCTACGTTGAAATGAAGGACACCTAACCAACTGAGACACTCAGGTGCCCCTGTAGATGGTTTTTGATTTATTGATTTAATATTTTCTTTACCTATTTGAGAGAGAGAGTGCATAAGCAGGAAGAGTGGCAGGCAGGGGAGAGGGAAAAGCATGTGCCCACTGGTCAGGGACTGTAAGTGGAGCTCCATCTCAGGACCCTGGAATCCTGAGCCTAATGGAAATGCTTAACTGACTGATCCACTCAGGATCCCCTAGATGGCTTTTTAAAATGAAAACAGCAATGTCTGCCCAGAGGAAAGGGTGCTGATTATATAATTAGGAAAGTGTCCTAGGGAAACAACTATTGTCATAAGCAACTTAAAAAAAAAAAGTGTGAAAATGGAAAAACTGGATTTAATATTCAAGAAGAAATATACTTCAGTCAGTCCAAAGATGATGCAGAAAACTTGATGAGCCTCAAGAGAAGGCTTAGAGAGCGCCAGAAATGTTAATATACTATTGCGTTGTTGCAGATTAGGCTGTAGATGAAAGAGCAATCTAGTGCCGTCCTGGGATGAACAGAGTGAGGAGGGAAGAGGATGAAGAAAGAAATTTCCATTTTCCATTAAGGAGTTTAATTTGTCTATACTGGCCAGAATTTAACCCACAGACACTTGGAAACGAAGCAAGGAAGTATGTTATACTTTAGCAATGACACTAGTTTGATTTATCTCTAGACAAAATGTTTTTTCAAACCCCATATCAAGAATATTAAATCTTTTTCCCCAAGTTTATGTTTCATATTAAACTCTGTATTTTCTCTATTTTTTAAAGATTTACCTATTTGAGAGAGAAAGAGAGAGAGAGAGAGAGAGACCAGGCATGGGGAGGGAGGGGCAGAGAGAGACAGAGGCAGAGAGAGGCAGAGACGCAGACTCCCTGCTGAGCCTGGAGCATTACACAGGGCTCCGACCCAGGACCCCAGGATCCTGACCTGAACCAAAACCAAGAGTCAGAGGCTCATTTGACTGAGTCAGGCAGGTGCCCTAACCTCTGTCTATTCATCAGAATATATTCTTTTGTAATTTACTAAGATAAAGGCAATTGAAAATGCAAAACCCAGGAAAGAAAATGATTATTTCCTTTAATCAAAGGGGTAACAAAATATAATGGCCTGATAGAATTCATGAATTCATCCTTGAAGTTCAGGATCCTAATTTTAGAGTAAAATCAGTCAACATGATTATGTTTAAATGTTTGCTTGCTTGTTGGTTTTTTACCAAATGTTTGTAGTGTTTATCACACTGAAAAAACTGCATATCATGACTCTACAACTCAATGAATTATCCCAAATTAAATACCTTTATAACCAATACCAGGTCAAAAAACAGACTATTGACCCCATTCTCTAAGCTACATTTATTCCATCTCCTAATCAATAACCTAAATTCACCCCAAAGTGAACTGCTATCCTAACCACTAGTAGAATAATTTGCTTGTTTGGCAAATAAATATAATTGAAGTCATTCAAAATGTGTACTTTAGTGTCTGGCTTCTTTCTTTCAATATTATTATATAATATTAATCTATGCTGTTCATATAGCTGCAATGAATTCATTTTCATTGCTTATGGTATCAACGTTTTACAACTAGTCCTGTATTTATTTTCCCATTTTTCTAATATGAATATCTGTATAGTTAATATTGTCAGTTATTAAAGTAATACTGAGATGGAACCCCACGTTGGGCTCCCTGGTCAATGGGGAATCTTCTTCTCCCTCTCCCTCTGCTCCTTTCCCCTGCTCATGCTCTCGATCTCTCTCTCAAAAGTAAAGAAAAAAAAATACAGTAATGCTGGTATGAATGTTTTGCATGTGCTTTGGTTTTACATATGTATGCATTTCTGTTAGTATACACTTACTGCTGGGATTTATCATTTTATACTGTGACTATGTTCAGCACAACAGAAAATGCCAAACACTTCTCTGGAGGGAATATACCAATTTATTGTCCCACAGGCAATGTATAGAAATGCCTATTGTTCCACATTCACACCATCACCGGTATTTTTAGTCTTTATAACTTTCTATTCCTGTGGGGCTATTGACATGTTACTGTGTTTTTAATATGCCTTTTCATGTTGAAAAGGCATATGATGATGAGCAAATTTTCATCTGTTAAGTTGCCAATTGGATATGCTTTTGGTAAAATGTTGTATAATAAGTTCTTCAAATATCTTCTACATTCAGACTCTCTTTTCTGTTTCTCGACAATGTCTTTTGATGTAGTAAATGTTATCAGTCTTTTCTTGAAAGTTAGCTTTTTTCTGTGTCTTCTTTAAGAACGTTTTCCTGAATCCGCAAAGTCAAACCATTTCCATAATAATACTAAGGTATTAGTTGTTCTAGCTCTCCTTGATTTAGGAGTATATGATGCAGTTTTTCAGAAGGTATATAATATGTGATATTTCAATAAAAAAATCTCTTTTATTTATTAAGACAAATTTTCAAAAATGTAAACACTGTAATTCTTCTCACTAATGTTTTATTTTGAAAAATATTATTTTTATATGCATTCATTATTCATAAAAGTGCTATTTCTGGTTAAAAAAAATGAAGTTTTTCCCAATTCTGAGGTCATGAATATATTCTTACACTGGTGTCTAGAATATTTATAATTTTGCTTTCTATATTTAAATGCACAATGCACTTGGAGTTTGTTTGTATGTCTATGTGTGCATGTGTGGTGTGAGTTCATTTTCTTTATGTATATACAATTGACTCAACATTATTAATCAAAAGCACCTTCTTTTCCTGGGTGCTCTGCAGTGACATTTTTGTTATAAATCAATTTTATATATGGATGGTTTGTTGAAATCTTTGAATATTCTTTGGAAATACTATAGTGGCCTAATTTAACATATTCATAATATTTTGTGTCATCTATCACAGCAAATCGTTTCCCTTCACTATTCTTTCTTAGCAGTGTCTGGGCTAATTAGATCTTTACATGCCCCTATGAATTTAGATACATTCTTTCAATTTCCATAAGAAATGTGTTGATATTTTATTGTAATTACATTGAATCTATGAATCAATTGGGAAAGAACTCTCATCATTATAATATTGAATCATTAAATTATCTTGTATGAATGACATATCCTTAGGTTATTTATTTTTTAAAACTATCCCTTAATAGCATTTTATAGTATTTTTTTATTTAGAAATCTTATTGTTCTATTTGATCTATTAGAGCTAATGATACAAAATATTTTTTCAAGGACATTTTAGATGGCGTGATTGACATAAGAAAGTCTTTCATGACAGTGTCATTATCTGAAAGTCTTTTATTAAGGGAAAAGAAATAAAAATTAGACTTAATAGTCTGGGCCAAGACACATTGACTTATGCAAATTAATGAAATATTAAGCCAAAGATTTTTCATCAATTGGTTAGGAACCAACTTACAAAATATAATGTACAATTGTCTTATTTATTGATTATTGAAAATGGAAAAAGAAAGATTTCTAAAGCCACCTATCGAATAGTAAAATAGAGCAAGAATAATAAGCCACAGTTTTTGTAACAGAGACTGATTTGCATGGATTAATCCCAGTGTAAATTTTTGTACTTATAGACCCCAAGCCCTCTGTTTTCTATCACTATGTCTTTCCTCACTTTGAAGTGAAACGAATTGCATGTTCAGAACAGTAGACAGGATCTGAAGTTACCTTCCTTTGTATTTAGTCTTGTTGAATGATGGAGGGAATTGATTTTTAAATAATTTTACCTCTTTTCATTTAGAAGTTTTCTCATTTAACTGGCAATATCTATTTGTGCTTTGTGTAAAAAGGGATGTCCTTTCTGGCTAAGAATTATTCAGAAAACATTGTTTGTTTGTACCTATAGGCTATGTTGTCAAAATAAATTTATTAGTTCTATAGAAAGACTATGAAAAACACAAATAAAGAAAAAAATAGAAATCCTGCCATTAAGATAGTTATAGTTCGGTAGGATATATGATAACACTGAATAATCCCAAAATTACAAAATAAAGCAAACATCTATTAATCAGCCTGAATTGGTATCTCATGGGCCTACTCCTAAGAAATTTTATACAAGGTCTGAGACTAAGAACTAAAAACCAAAAACCACTAGATTTTTTTTTTAAGAGATTATTTATTTGACAGAAAAAGACACAGCAAAAGAGAGAACACAAGCAAGGGGAGTGTAAGAGGGAGAAGCAGGCTTCCCACTGAGCAGGGAGCCCAAAGCGGGGCTCCATGCAGAATCATGACCTGGGATCATGACCTGAGCTGAAAGCAGACTCTTAGTGGCAGAGCCACCCAGACATCTCACCACTAGCTTTTTTAAAAGTTCTTCTAGAAAGTTCTTTGAATTGTTTGTTTACAAAATCACACTCCACAGTAATACTGGTAGTTTTCTATAGCCAATTAACTATTACAGATGCAAAGTCAAGAAGTTTTAGACAAGGCTGCCAACTTCTTTTAGATGCTAGTATCTGTCAGTTTCTGCACTAGCTACTCTGAAGTCTTGCGGTTATAATCTCTAATATTACAGTAAATTCTAAGGCCTTGTATGTGATTAAGACAGTGAACATAAATTTGAAGAAAATTCTACATGAATAGTAGATGACTATGATGTTGAAATTCATGGAGAAGGGAATAAATTGATCCTGTAATTTTTTATACAAATGATTAGTGGATGTCCACTTTGTAACAGGAATTTTGTTAAGTTATCCGAGATCAATATATTATGGTTCCTAAACTGCAAAAAACAAGGGAAAGAATCCCTATGTGTAACAATTATAAACATGAAAAATGTGAGCTTACTATATTGAGGAAGAAATAAAATAATTTTAATGAAGTGGATGGAGTACTAACATATAACTGATCAGTTAAGTTTGGTTTAGTAGGAGTAAGGTAAGACTGATTGAAAGAAGATATTGAGGGGCACCTGGGTGGCTCAGTGGGTTAAGCCGCTGCCTTCGGCTCAGGTCATGATCTCAGGGTCCTGGGATCAAGCCCCACATCGGGCTCTCTGCTCTGCCGGGAGCCTGCTTCCTCCTCTCTGCCTGCCTCTCTGCCTACTTGTGATCTCTATCAACTAAATAACTAAAATCTTTAAAAAGAAAGAAAGAAAGAAAGAAAAAAGATATTGAGGGGCGCCTGGGTGGCTCAATGGGTTAAGCCTCTGTCTTCGGCTCAGGTCCTGATCTCAGGGTCCTGGGATTAAGCCCTTCATCAGGCTCTCTGCTCAGCAGGGAGCCTGCTTCTCCCTCTCTCTCTGCCTGCCTCTCTGTCTACTTGTGATTTCTCTCCCTGCCAAATAAATAAATAAAATCTTAAAAAAAAATGAAGAAAGAAGATATTGACTGGTATGCTGAGAAGTCTGCATTTATTTTTTTGTTACCTGTAGCCACAATAAATTCTAGTTAAAGTAGTGCCGTAAGTGAGGTTATATTATAAAACATAAGATTTCTTCTTCTTTTTTTTTCCTAAATAATCTCCTTATATTCTTTTAGTTATTGAGGTATAATTATTATACAGAAAACCTGGACATATTTAATATATTCAGTTTGATAAGTTTGGAAGTATGTATATATTCATGAAAGCATAAATACAAAGAAGATAATAAGCATGCCTTTCACTTTGAAAAGTTTTCTCTTGCCCCCTTTTATTTATTCATTGTTGTTTTTGTTTTGTGTGTGGTAAGAACACTTAACATGAGTTCCACTTTCTTAAATTTTTTTTTAAGTGTACAACACTGAATTATTAGCTTATGGGCATTGTTTTGCCATAGAGTCCTAGAACTTGTTCATTTTGCATACCTGAAACTTTATGCCCGTTGAATCTAAACCCACTGAACAACTCTCAGTTTTGTCTCCCAACTAGAAACCAGTATGTTTCTATGAATTTAACTATTTCAGATACCTCATATAAATGGAATTGTGAGGGGTTTGTCCTCCTGTGACAGGCTTTTTTCACTTAATATAATGTCTTTTAGGTTCATCCAAGTTGTTGCAAATGACAGGAATTCCTTCCTTTTAAAGGATAAATAATGTTGCATTTTATGTATATATCACATTTTTATCTATTCATCAGACAATGGACATTTAGGCTTTCTCCATATCTAGGCAATTGTGAACAATGCTGCAATGAACATGGAGTGCAGATATCTCTTCAAGAACTGATTTAAAATCTTTTGGATATTTACCCAGAAATGGGAATGCTGGATCAAACTATAGTTTTATTTTTGATTTTTATTTTTAGAATTCTTCATATAGTTTTCCATAGCAGCTGTACCTTTTTACATTCTCACCAACAGTGTACAAGTGTTCCAATTTTCCTACATTCTCACCAACATTTGTTGCCTTTTTTTTTTTTTATAATAACCATCCTTACTGGTGTGAGGTGATATCTTATTATGTTTTTTTTTTTAAGATTTTGTTTATTTATTTGATAGACTGAGAGAGTGAGAGAGGGAGCACAACAGGAGATGAGGCAGAAGGAGAGGGAGAAGGAGGTTCCCCACTGAGCAGGGATCCCAATGGGGGACTCCATCTCAGGACCCTGGGATCATGACCTGAGCCAAAGACAGATGCTTAATGGATTGAGACACCCAGGCACCCCTCATTTCAGTTTGATTAACGATGTATCTCATATGGTTTTTACTTTGAATTTGATGATTAGTGATGTTGAGTATCTTTTCATATACCTGTTGGCTATTTGTATATCTTTAGAGAGAGATTTATTCAAGTCCTTAGCCCATTTGATAACTTGTTTGTTTGCTTTTTGTTGTTGAATTATAGAAGTTCTTTATATATTTTGTATACTAGCCCTTTACTGTTTTACACTAACCCTTTACTGTTAATGCTTTGCAAATATTTTCTCCCATTTCAGAAGTCACCTTTATATTCTGATGGATATTTTCTTTGCTTTTTAGAAGCTTCCTAGTTTGATGTAGTAGCATTTGTCTATTTTTGCTTTTGTTGACCACTTTTGATGTCATATTCAAAAATCCATTGCCAAGGCCAATGTCAAGAAGTTTTTCCTCAGTGCTATCCTCTAGGCACTTACAGTTTCACATCTTGTTTATGTTATTAATACCCTTTAAATTGATTTTGTTGTATGGTGTAAGATAGTGGGTCTAGTTTCATCCTTTTCCATGTGACTATCCAGTTTTTCCAGCACTATTTGTTAAAAAGATTATCCTTTCCCCATTGTATATTCTTGGAATTTTTGTTGAAGATCAGTTGACATGTTATGCATGGGTTTATTTTTGGACCTTTTATTCCATTTCATGAGTCTAAATGACTCATTATACTAGCATCATACTATTTCAATTAGTGTAGTTTTGTAATATTTTTTTAAAACAGAAAGTTTCCATGACAATTTTATTATAGCCTAAAAAATTTATCCATGGGTCCCTCGAAGCAATTTCTCATTTATGTCTTTATATTGCCATATTACTGAGAAGAGTAATATTTACTGGCAAAATTCTGGCATCATTCAGATCTAAATACAATTTTATAGTTCCCTACTATGTGAAGTTGGAGAAGTATTCAGCATCCCTATGGTCAGTTTTTTCAAGTAAAACTTATAAATACTAGTAAATGCTACTCATAGTTTGTTCTTGGATGTTCGTTCTAATGGACACAGTGACCAGTCCATTTAGAAGCTCAAATTGTAATAAATGAACTAAATCAACTATCATATACATACCAAATAATTTCTCCTATTTTAAGAGTGATAACTGATTTTTTAAATGTCTTCTTTTTATAAATATAGAATTTTATGACTGGTAATAGTATTGTGGTATTGTGGATATTGTTATTATCATACCATAAGCATTTCCTATATTTCAAGCAAAATGATTTTAAACTTGGTACATGGTCTCCCAGAATAAAGATTTCATTCTCCACTTCTCTTGAAGATAGTTTTTGGGATGGAATAACTTCTGGGGAATTAAATTTGAACAGAAGTCAGAAAGCATCTGTTCAAATTTCAGTTGTGGCTTTCAAAGGTAGAAACTTGCCATGCCCTTCTCTTATCTCTGGAGTTTCACATATCACACATTGCCCCCAGAAGATAAAGTTACATATGCCCATGGATTGCCTTATTGTTATGATACAATCATTAGTAATATCTAAGTTTCTGTCTCTTAAGAATTAAATAACTTCAGTATTTTTATTTAATTCACATATTTCTTTGTCTTTTCACTTAGACTCTAGTAGAAAACAGTAATCAAAGGCATGAACTGTTTGAGTTCAAATCCAACCTCACTACTTACTAGCCTGTGGTCAAGGGCAACTCAGTTAATTTCTCTGTTTCAGTTTTATTTCTATAAAACAAAAACAATACTAACCTCCCTACTTCACACAGTTGGTGTAAGGATTAAATAAAATGTTTTATATAAAGAATGGTACCTGTCACATAACAAACCCTTTATAAGTATTTGCTATCCTCCTCATCAATCATCATCATCATCATCATCATCATATCCCTTGATTGCTTTGGAAAATATCTTGTTATATAGATGTGAAATAAATATCTACTGGGTGGATTATTTAGTATTTTCTGTCAATAACATTGGCCAAAACTAATTTTAAAAATGTATGCTATTTTGGGGGGGTATAGTTTTGTATTGCATTGCACTACAGTTTGGATTTAATGGTCAAGTAATAGCCATATAAATTATCCTCCACCAGGTTTCCAAATAATTTGATAGCGTGTAAATCCCTGTACTGATTCTTGTTCTGCTTAGTCTTTCTTGAATATTTCTGTTTTAAGCAATGAAATTGATGGGCTAACATGTATAACTCAGCTGCATTCTAAAAATTAAGATATAGTTATTAGTTATTAGAAATCCCAAATGTTCTTCTGTTCTATCTCTTTTGTAGGATGCAAAGCCTGGAATAGTAGATACAATTCTATCATGTATATCATCTTAACATTTGAATCATACATAGTTATTTTCATTTATTCTACTATTCTTTAAAATTCTCTGCCAGAAAATTATTTTGACAGATGGACTAATAAAAACAATGGGTATAGATGAGAAGTGCATTTCATTTCACTTACAGATATTTATTACCTGACTAGTAAATGTTTCCACCTTACTAAAGGATACCTCTCTGATTTACAAAGTTGGATATTATTATATCTTAAAATTTGTGGTCATTGATAAAAATATTTTGAAATTCTGTACTAACAATAGGACTGTTCTTTTAGAATACTTAAAAAGATTATTGTTTTGTATGAAAGAGAATAGGAGTACAGTTTGTATTAAAGCTATTTTTCTTTAACAAAACAATTTTCAATGCAAATTCCATTATTGTGTATATAGTACTTTCAAGAAATTTCATTCATCCTGAATAAAATATAACAAGCTTATAATTTCAAAAGTGGAATCAAAGCTCTTTGAAATTATAAAATAAAATAAAATTAATTAAAATTTAAAATTATAAAATATATTTCTACAATGAAGGACATAAATTGTGTAGTTTTATATTAACTAATGCAGATTCAGCAGAAAGTTTTATTTAAATTTATGTAAAAGGGGATTATCTATAATTGTAAGAATAATTTCTAACTAAACCCATATACATACACCCACACACCAGACACACATAAGGAAAAAGTATCCTGAGAAAGATCATGAAAAACTCTCTTCTCCTGGAGTATATCATACAGGATTGAAATATGATTGATATAGCATTGGTAATGAGGCAGAGACCTAATAAGGTATAAACTTCTTAACATATACATGTCCATTTCTTATCTTTGGCTCAATATATAAAATATCTCAATATTTTGTTGCTTTTCTTGGATAATACCAAGATGACTAAAACTCTGTGAAGGCTAAATTTACAGTGGAAAAATCTCTGAGTCCTTGTCAGAAAATTATACTATGAGGTAAAATGGTGATAAGCAATATTGTCTGTATTTGTGTCTTTAGTGTCGTGACATATATGGGAAAGCCAATCCTTTTGCTCTTCTACTACTTAAATAGTAAACATTGAGTGGTATGAGTGAATCATGTAGTATAAGAAATCAAGTATCATTGATTCATTATTAATCAGTGAACCAGTTATTTGAATTATATACTTATATTTGAACTAATTGCAAAATATAAAAAGGAATCTTGTGTATGACAATGAAGACTGTGGATTTCCATAACTACTAATAAAAACTACCTAAAAGTTTAGATAACTTATTATCTCTTAAAAAAGAAAATAACCTAATATATACACTTATCATTCTTATGTGTTTTCTAAAATCCTGTATGACAGAAATTTTCCCTCATTAGAATATTATTTTTTTGTTTTGTATTATTACATAAATAAAATGACTATTATTCAAAGACATCAGAAACAGTAACTTTGTTCTTAAATTAGATACACATTATTTAGTTATGTTATAGAATAAATGTGCACTTTTATCAAAAATAGGAAGAAATAAGAAAGTTTCATTAAGCTGTAGGGTAATTGCTTCAGTCACTGACATTTTTTCCAATCCATAAATTGTTTAACTACAATCAATTATAGTTTATTAACATATTGAGTTCTTATTTGTGTGTAAGAGCTAATGCTAACCTTTTGTGATTTATTTTCCCTTCCTGTGGCATTACTGCAAGGAAAAAGGTGACCTATCTCAATACAATAACTATTTTTTATAGTTAATATCCATGCACTGCTCAGGTCATGAATGAAAATAAGTCACCGTATATTGGCCTTAAAATTCCAAATCTGTATTATGAAGATCCAACCATTAACTTCTAATATTTTGCAAAGTCTGTATAGTGTACTATTTTTTGGATCGCACCGAAGTGTCCGTGGCGTGCCAAATAATGGAACTTTGGAAAATACATTAGCATTCTCATAGTATGATTATGAAATGAAGCTTCTATATTTAAACCATGTGAAATAAGTTTTATAGTGATCAACATACATAAAATGGTATATTGGAGATTTTTCTCTCAGATCACAAGCAACTATTGGTAACACATCACAGGCAACTATTGGTAACACTAAGAATGTAAAATACTATATAATATTTTATAATTAAATTAAGAGAAGTGCAAATATCATTAATGTTATTAGGGTCATCTCACTGTGGGTTGATAAGAACACATAAGCTCTGGAGAAAATGTATTGTTAGGACAATCAGATTATGCTTTATGGAAAAAAAAAAAACAATGCTCATAGCTTATATGACCTGATTTGGAATGTTATATATGGCATGCTAACTTCTTATAATATATGAATCACCAATTCTTCTCACCATTAGAAAAGGAAAACAAATAAGAATACATTAATAGCATATCTTACCATTTCTATAATTGAGTATACTATGAAATTTATTAGCAAACCACTTCCCCATTATTTTCTTTCTGATTTTTTGAAAATCCTAAAATAGTAACATTACTATAATGAACCTCACTTCAATGAAACAATGAAAAATAAATTGCATTTTAAGTGGTCCTGACATAAATGACTCCTTGCAACATAAATTGCTGTTGATAAGAATATTCATTTTTTTTTAAAGATTTTATTTATTTATTTGACAGAGATCACAAGTAGGCAGAGTGAGGCAGAGAGAGAGGAGGAAGCAGGCTCCCTGTTGAGCTGAGAGCCCGATGTGGGACTCGATCCCAGGATCCTGGGATCATGACCTGAGCCGAAGGCAGAGGCTTTAACCCACTGAGCCACCCAGGTGCCCAAGAATATTCATTTTCATTGAAAATCCTTTCAAGCATATGCTTAGGAATAAAGAAAAAAAAAACTTTGTGTAAATTGTGTTTTTTTTAAGAAAGGATGTAGAACAGGGTATGAATGTATGTAATTTAATGAAAATGCTATCACTAATGGTATAGATTGCCAAATGGAGTTAACTAGTCTCCAGAAGTTGTGTTTACTGCCTTTTTCCAAAGTGACTTAATGGGTTTTTAAAACCATGTCTTCAGTTACATTGCTCTTGTTAAATGGAAAGTTTAATTTTAAGTTTCTTCTGATTCCATTTAGTGGAAAATCTCTTTGCATAATTACACAGCTTTTCTTTATTGCAGATATCTTTGGTAAAATTCTGTTATGTCAGTTTCTCTGTATTTAGAGTTGATGGGAGAATTTTTAAAAATGAAAACTCACGTTTTGACCTTAAGGTTTCCACCTTATTAAGGTGCATTACTGGAATTACCTCTGTTAAACAGCTCCAGACTTCTCAGACTGCATAAGATTTAAGGAAAGAGACTGCTTTGTGACATAAAGGATTTTTAAAAACCTTTCTCAAAATAATGTTTCCATATATTTTTATTTTATCCAGTAAGTATTTATTGAGTGCCTATATATTAAGCAAAGAACCAGAGCTGGAATTATATAGATAATGATAAAAGATTCCTAAATTGTTCTAATTGTAGACTATTTTGTGTTACATGATTTGAGAAATTATGCATATAGAAGTTACAACTTTGTTTTCTGAGCTGTAGTAATTTTATTATAAATTAGTTATTCTTTACAAAACAATGAAAAATTAAAAGTAACCTATCTCAGTAAATATAATACAAATGCGTCTGTTATGCTGGAAATAAAAATAAATAAATAAATAAAAGCAAAAAAAAAAAAAAAAAAAGAGCATACATCCTATCTCTTCTCTCATATAAAATTCAACTAAAATGATAGAAATGAATATAAATGTTAACCATACAAATTAAACACACAACTAGAAAGAATGTGAATGTGAATCATCAACTGATGACTTTTTATTTTTAATAACATAGAAAAAATAACAGACATTTAGAAGAAGAATGAAGGTGTAGCAGTTAAAGGAAAGTTTTGAGGAAACTGTGATTACAAAGAGGGAGAAGAGATAACCTAGAAGAGTAAAGTTTGCCCAGAAAAATTAATGATTTTTTTTTCCCTTGAATGGCACTTGACTTAGAAATGTTAAATGTGCCAGATGGTAGAAGTAAACTAATGGGTCTTAATGAACAGGGTTTAATTAAAGGTTTATAAATGGAACAGTTGACACTGCTCATTACCTACTCAAACTTAACCATTAGTCTTAACCAGCAACAAGTATCAACTCCCCAAAACCACTCCCTTAAAAAAAAAAAAAAATCACAGATTTTCCAGAACTAGGGCTTCTAATGTGGACCTGATCTGCAAGACCAATCTATGCTTACTGCTTTGAGTTAAATATCCAAATATTAGGAGGAGAGGCAAGACACTGTTTCAACTGGCCCCCTAAAGGGAGCTAAATATTTACCAGAACACTATGAACAGCCATGCAATCAGCCTGAGATGTAAGATTATACACCTCTGGATCTCTACAGGGGCAGGAGATCATCAGGTAAAGCAGATTGGGATCACTCAGACTGATATCAGAGGATTAAAGAGAAAGTGGAGGGAGCCACCAGAAGCAACCCATTGGAAAGTAATACCACAAAATGAAAGTGCCCGGTAGGTAGAGACCAGAATTAAGTTGAAGTCTGGTTAAAAGCACTCAAAAAGAATAAAGGATCTTAAGAGGTAAGTGGTAGGATCGGGCAGCCACAGGCACAGAGCTAAGCCCACAGTCCCAGTGAAGTCACAGCTGGCAACCACCCATGCCTGAGAGCCCAGTGTTGACCCAGCCAGCAGTCCCTGAGCCCTCAGATTTCCACTGCTTGCACCACCACTGGGTCTGTGTGCACCCCTGCTCCTATCTGAGAGAGCCGGACACAGGATCCTGCTAGAGGTCTCTGGATCCACAGCATTCAGCAACCTGTGCCACCACCTTCCATGAAGTGCACAGGGTCCAGGTCTGAACACACTTGGCATTGGTGTGGTCTCTAGACATCAGTATGGGCAACTGCAGCCACAGGGAGCAATATCGTTTGTGGTTTTAGTGGCACAGGGGTGCAGAGACAATCTATGACCTTGGGTGACCACTGAGATGGTAGCTAGGAGTTTGCACTACCTGTGGGAGGCTACACTATTTAGTGGTTTTGGAGAGGGGGAGTCCGTGTGTTCTGAACCATCCAGAGGGGAGCAGACTGAGGCTTCTTTCTGAGGTGGAGCTGGGTACAGTTTTACTTTGCTCTGACCCTTCAAGATGCCACAAAAAGCCACCAAAGAACAAAAACCTCCAGAGAACAAAAGCCTGAAAAACCAGTTTCCACAAAGCCCAGCCCCTTGGTAGGCGGCAGGGCAATTCAGTCCAGGAAAGATTGAAAAATTCAGAGACTGTGCCTCTGTCACAGAACTATAGGATATGTACAAAAACAATTTCAGAAATGGAATTCAGGGCAACAATTATCCAGGCAATGGCTAGGTTGGAGAAGACCATTAATGACAACATAGAATCTCTAAGAGTGGAATAGAGAGCTGATCTGGCAGAAGTTAAAAATGCCATCAGTGAGATCCAATCTAATCTAAATACTCTAACAGCTAGGGTAACCAAGACAGAAGATCAAATTAGTAATCTACAAGACAAAGTGATAGAAAAGAAGGATCAGGAGGAGGCCAGGCAAACAGCTTAGAAGCCATGAAAACAGAATTAGGGAAATAATTGATGCCAGAAGCATTCCAAAGTCAGAACTATTAGGATTCCTGAGGGGATGGAGAAAGAGAGAATGCTAGAAGATATAGTTGAACATATACTGGATGAAAATTTCCCTAATCTGGGGAATGGAACAAATGTTCATGTCCTAGAGGCAGAAAAGACAGCCCCAAGATCAATGAGTTTAGAAAGCCATCTGACACTTAATTGTGAAATTCATGAATCATAATTTTAGACAGGAGGTCTTAAGGGCAGCTATGGGGAAGAGATTCCTTACGTATGGAGGAAGGACCATCAGAATAACATCAGACCTGTCCACAGAAACCCAGCAAGCCAGAAAGGCTGGCAAGACATATTCAGGGCACTAAATGAGAAGAGCATGCAACCAAGAATACTTTATCCAGCAAGGCTGACATTCAAAATGGAGGGAGAGATAAAGAGCTTCCAAGACCGGCAAGGTTTAAAAGATTATGTGACCACCAAGCAAGCACTAAGGGGGATTCCACAAAAGAAGAAAGAACCCAAGAGTGACATAGAACAGAAATTTACAGAAACAGTCTATAGAAACAAGGACTTCACAGGCAACATGATGTCAATAAAAATATCTTTCAATAATCACTCTCAACCTGAATGTCCTAAATGCTCTGATAAAAGGGCACATGGTTACAGACTGGATAAAATGACAGGATCCATCCATATGTTGTCTATCAGAGACACACTTGGAACTTAAACATACATCCAGACTCGAAGTGCAGAGATGGAGAAACATCTTTCATGATAATGAGCTTCAGAAGAAAGCTGGGTAGTCAGTCTCATATCAAATAAATTAGATTTTAAGCTAAAGACTATAGAGATACAGAAAAACACTATATCATTCTTAAAGGGTCTATCCACCCTTTGGGAGCAACCAACTACATAAGCCAACTATTAAACAAAATAAAAAGTCATATTGCTATGAATACATTAATTATAGGAGATCTTAACATATCACTTTCAGCAATAGACAGATTATCTAAGCAGAAAATCAACAAAGAAAGAGCTTTGAATGACAGAAAATCAACAAAGAAGGAGCTTTGAATGGACCAGAAGAACCTCATAGGTATGTACAGGACATTTCACCCTAAAACAACAGAACATTCATTCTTCTAGAGTGCACATGGAACTTTCCCCAGAATAGAACACATATCAGGGCTCACAAATCAGGACTCAATCAATAACAAAAGACCACAATTATTCCCTGCATATTCTCAAAAAACAATCCTTTGAAACTGGAACTCAACCATAGGAAAATGTTTGGAAGGAATTCAAACACTTGGAAGCTAAAGACCATCCTGCTCAAGAATGTTTGGCTCAACCAGGAAATCAAAGAAGAATTCAAACAATTCATGGAAACCATGAGAATGAGGACACATTGGACCTATGGAATATGGCAAAGGTGGTCCTAAGGGGGAAATACATAGCCACCCAGGCCTCACTTAAGAAAACTGAAATATCATGAATACACCAACTCTCTTTACACCTTAAAGAACTAGAAAATCAACTGCAAGTTAAGTGAACCCCATGCACAAGAAGGGAAATAATTAAAATTAGAACAGATCTCATTGAATTAGAAGCTAGACATAGAGTAGAACACATCAATGGAACTAGAAGCTAGTTCTTTGGAAGAATCAATGGGATTGATAAACCACTGGCCAATCTTTTTTTTTTCTTTTTGAAAAGAAAAGAGAGAGGACGCAAATTAATAAAATTATGAATGAAAGGGAAAGATCACGACTAACAGCAAGGAAATAGAAACGATCATCAGAAATTATTATCAACAGTTATATGCCAGTAAGTTAAGCAACCTACAAGAAATAGATGCATTCCTGAAAACCTATAAACTTCCAAGACTGAAAGAAGAAGAAATTGACAACCTGAATAGACCAATATCTGGTCACGAGGTTGAAGCAGTGATCAGAAATCTCCCAAAAAACAAGAGTTCAGTACCTGATGGAGTCCCTGGGGAATTCTACAAAACATGCAAAGAAAAAAAATAATACCTACTCTCCTGAAGCTGTTTCCAAAAATAGAAACAGAAGGAAAACTTCCAGACTCTTTCTATGAAACCAGCATTACCCTGATCTCCAAACCAGGTGAAGACCCCATCATAAAGGGGAATTTCAAACCAATATCACTGTTAAATATGGATTCCAAGATTCTCAACAAGATCACAGTTAATAGGATTCCACAGTACATTAAAAAGATTACCTGGGGGCACCTGAGTGGCTCAGTGGGTTAAAGCCTCTGCCTTCAGCTCAGGTCATGATCCCAGAGTCCTGGTATTGAGCCCTGCATCAGGCTTTCTGCTTGGCAGGGAGTCTGCTTTCCCCATTCTCTCTGCCCGCTTCTCTGCTACTTGTGATCTCTCTCTCTCTGTCAAATAAATAAATAAAATCTTTAAAAAACACAAAATAAGTAAAAAGATTCCCTGCCATTACCAGGTGGAATTTATCCATGGGATACAAGGGTGGTTCAACATTTGCAAACCAATCAATGTGATATAACAAATCAAAAAGAGAAGAGAAAGAACCGTGTGGTCCTCCCAATTATTGTAGAAAATGCATTTGACAGAATACATCATCCATTCTGATTAAAACCCTTCAGTGTATAGGGATAGAGGAAACATTCCTCAACTTCATAAAATCTATCTATGAAAAACCCACAGTTAATATCATTCTCAATGGGGAAAAGCTGACAGACTTCCCTTTGAGATCAGGAACATGACAAAGATGTCCACTCTTGCCACTGTTGTTCAACATAGTACTAGAAGTCCTAGCAACAGCAATCAGACAACAAAAATAAATAAAAAGGTGTGAAAATTGGCAAAGAATAAGTCAAACTCTCTCTCTTCACAAACAACATGATACTTTATGTTGAAAGCCCAAAAGACTCCATTCCCAAACTACTAGAACTCGTACAACAATTCAGTAATGTGGCAAGATACAAAATCAATACACAGAAATCAGTTGCTTTCTTATACACTAACAATGAAAATATAGAAAGGGAAATTAGAGAATCAATTCTATTTACTATAGCACCAAGGACCATAAGATACCTGGGACTAAATCTAATCAAAGAGGTAAATGATCTGTACTTGAGGAGTTATAGAACACTCATGAAAAAAATTGAAAACACAAAAGATGGAAAGGCATTCCATGCTCATGGACCAGAAGAATAAACATTGTTAAAATGTCTATACTGCCCAGAACAATCTATACATTCAGTGCAATGCTGCTCAAAATTCCACTGGCATTTTTCAAAGTGCTGTAACAAATAATCATAAATTTGTTTGGAACCAGAAAAGACCCCCAAACGCTAAGAAAGTGTTGAAAAAGAAAAACAAAGCTGGGGGCCTCATGTTGCCTGATTTCAAGCTTTACTACAAAGCTGTGATCACCAAGGCAGCATGATATTGGCACAAAAACAGACACATAGATGAATGGAACAGAATAGAGAGTCCAGAAATGAACCCACAGCTCTATGGTCAAATAATTTTTGACAAAGCAGGAAAAAATATACAGTGGAAAAAGAACAGTCTCTTCAATAAATGGTGCTTACAAAATTAGACAGCTATGTAGAGAAGAATGAAACTAGACCATTCTCTCACACCATAAACAAAGATAAACTCAAAATAGATGAAAAACCTCAATGTGAGGCAGAAATCTATCAAAATCCTAGAGGAGAACATAAGCAGTAACCTCTTCGTCACTGGCCACAGCAACGTTTTTCAAGACATGTCTCCATAGGCAAAGGAAACTAAAGTGAAAATAAACTTTTAGGACTTCATCAAGATCAAAAGCTTCTGCACAACAAAGGAAACAGTCAGCAAAACAAAGAAGCAACCCACCAAATGGGAGAAGATATTCACAAATGACACTACTAAGTGCTAATATCCAGGATCTATAAAGAACTTCTCAAACTCAACACACCAAAAAACAGATAACCATATCAAAAAAGGGGAAGAAGACATGAACAGACACTTTTCCAAAAGAAGACATACAAATGATTAATAGACACATGAAAAATGTTAGTCATCATTAGCCATTATGGAGATTCAAATCAAAACCACATTGAGATACCACCTTACACCAGTCAGAATGGCCAAAATTAATAGGACAGGAAGAACAAGTGCTGGAGATGATATGAAGAAAGGGGAACCAACCCTCTTACACTGTTGGTAGGAATGCAAGTTTGTGCAGCCACTTTGGAAATCAGTGTGGAGATGATTATGAAATTAAAAATAGAACCACGGAATGACCCTGCAATTGCACTACTAGGTATTTACTCCACAGATACTGATGTAGTGAAAAGAAGGGCATCTGTACCCCAGTGTTCACAGCCACAATGGGCACAGTCGCCAAACTGTGGAAAGAACCAAGATACCCTTCAAAAGACAAATGGATAAAGAAGATATGGTCCATATATACAATGGAGTATTATGCCTCCATCAGAAAAGATGAATATCCAACTTTTATATCAACATGGATGGAACTGGAAGAGATTATGCTGAATGAAATAAGTCAAGCAGAGAGAGTCAATTATCATATGGTTTCACTTACTTGTGGAGCATAAGGAAGAACACAGAGGACATTGGGAGATGGAGAGGAGAAGTGAGGGGGAGACAAACCACTCAAATTTCCCCCAATGCCCTTCTCCTCTTCATCTCCCAATGTCCTCTGTGTTCCTCCTTATGCTCCACAAGTTAGTGAAACCATATGATAATTGATTCTCTCTGCTTGACCTATTTCACTCAGTCCATCTCTATGGACTCTGAGAAACAAATTGTGGGTTTTGGAGGAGAGGCAGGTGGGGGTTTGGGTGAGTCTGGTGTGGGTATTAAGAAGGGTATGTATTGCTTGGACCCCTGGGTGTGGTGAATAAACAATGGATCTCAGAACTGGAAAAAAATAAAATTAAGATATTAAAATAATAAACAAATATGGAAATATCAGCCATTTTTTCCTTTACTCTCAAAGGAAGACTTACTAATCAAGATACCTGACCCATAGAAATAGTTCACAGTAAGTGTGTAAACCTGGTGATTCACAGACCTGTACCCCTGGGGATAAAAATATATGTTTATAAAAAATAAAAAAATTAAAAAAAAAGAAATAGTTTACAGTAAACTTTTATGTTGCATTATTTTAAAAATAAAGGCCAAAGAGTGGCTACAGAAATGTATTAAATGTTTATAGATTATGTTAAGCAATTGCCAAAATATTACTTCAGAGGAAACAGAATTAAGAAAGCAGAAAAAAAATAATGTTAACTGCTCTCTTCAAAAATATTTGGAGAAATATTGCATTTATTACCATCCACCACCAAAATAAAAATATTAAGAGTTAAAAGTATATCCCACAAGCACTCTTATAGGGAATGAGGACAGATGAAAGGGACGTTGAAAGTATTCATCTAAGTCTTCTCTGTACTATTTAATTTTATTCACATGCATGTGTTAATTAGATTTATGATTAATTAAATTAATTAATTAGATTAAAAAGTGATGAGTTAATCATTATCCCGTTAATCTACTAGAGCATAAGTTTCACAAAAGGAGAGATGATATAAAATCTGTTCATTACTTCATTCCTAGTTTTTAAAGTATCTTCTTTTTAATAAGCACTGAATAAATATCATTGGATAAATTAGTTACATAAAAAGCAGTTCATTAAATACTCAATAAGATACAAAGAACCAACCAGCCATAATTCCTGTCAAAATTTTTTTCAGTTTATTACATAATAATTTCTCTTTCAAAACTTTCTGAGACAAGAACCTAATTTTTTATCTTCTTATAGTAAGACATTTTATGCTTTTCATAGAAAACAATTCATTTCTATTAGGTGTTCAAACATATCAGTGAGAAATAGGTATATATTAGTTTTCTTTGCTTCCAAAATTGTTATTTTCTATCTTCTCTCTTCCTTCTGTTTCTCTCTCTCTCTCTCTTAATTTCAGGAGTTAATTATGTAATTTTATTTAAGAGAATTTTGCTGATTCTATCTATGACAAATTATGTCTTTCAGTCTGCATTTTAACTTCAATTCTTTATCTTATTATTAAATAAAAATGCATATATTTAAGGTGTATAGTGTGATGATTTGATATACATATATGTTGTGAAATGATTACTCTAGTCATATAATCAACATATCTTCTCCTGACATAGGTATGAGCAGGGGGGCGGGCAGAGGGAGAAGCAGACTCCCTGCTGAGCAGAGAGCCCTATGGAGGACTCGATCCCAGGACCCAGGGATCATGACCTGAGCCAAAAGCAGATGTTTAACCAACTGAGCCACCCAGGTGTTCCCAGAATTCATTAAAGTATGATTAACTATAGTCATTATACTATGCATTAGATCTCCAGATGTATTCGTTCCATAATTTCACCACAAAAGGCCTTTTCCGGGAAGAGAAGTTCTTTACATCAATGTAGACAGCAATATTTTTATTGCTTGTAGTGTGTAGTGTCCTACCATTGCTGAGCAATTCCCAAAAACATGATAATATTTTATTTTCTTCTAGGAATATATTGTGTTTCCAACTCATTTAGTAATAGTCTCTTTGGTATTTAATATTTTGCTTATTGTGCTAATCATCTTCAAGGTTAATTTCTTTCTTCACATGAACTTGTATCATTTATTTTTTTTTAAGATTTTATTTATTTATTTGACAGACAGAGATCAAAAGTAGGCGGAGAGGCAGGCAGAGAGAGAGGAGGAAGCAGGCTCCTTGTGGATGCGGGGCTGGATCCCAGGACCTGGGGTCATGACCTGAGCTGAAGGCAGAGGCTTTAACCCACTGAGCCACCCAGGCACCTGAATTTGTACCTTTTATTGAAAAGACTATATTTTATCCCGTTTCCTTAAAATGATTTTGTAATAAATGACTATAGATCTGTTTCTGAAAGTTATATTGTCTTCAAGTATTGGTCAAATGCTCAAAACTTGTACATTATCACACAGATTTGATTATTGTCAATTTTTAATTTAAATTCATTTAGTCAAGGTATAATATATCATTAGTTTTTGATATAATGTTCAATGATTCATTAGTTGAGTATTATTGTAGATTTAAAATAAATTTTTAAATCTAGTAGTTTAAGTCTTTTAGCATTGTTCTTTTTCAAGGTTGCCCTAAGAAATCATACCATTTTCTATTTCCACATAAATTTTATAATAATCTTGTCAATCTTCACAATAAACACGCTGTGATTTTCATTGGGATTACCCTGAATCCACAGATTTACTTAGAATAAATATACTTTTCTTAGGTATTTAATGTCTGTATACTTAAACATACCCACATATATGTTGTTATAATATACTTTTCTTCACTTTCTACATTTATACAAATATAATTAATTTTTTAAAATTTAATCTGAATTATAACAATTCATTAAATTTAATTACCAGCTCTTGAATTTTTATCAGTATATCCCACTAAATTGTTCTAGGAATGCAATCATGTTGCTTATGAAAAATAGGAGACATATTTCCTCTTTTACAACTACATTTGTTATGTTGTTTTCTATCCGTTATTATCCTGATTTGAACCTTCATTAAGAAAAAAATTGATAATGGTATATACTGTTTGTTCTTAGCCTCAGATTAAAGTTTTGTTTTATTATGAAAAATTCCAAATACATGAAGAATTGAAAGCATTATTATAAAAACCTATATTGTGCCATGTTAACCATGCAATTAATATTTTAATATATCTGCTTATAATTTATACAACTGCATCTCTCTATTTATTCAATTCATCTTATTTGTGTTGCATTTCAAAGTAAGCTGCAGATTAGTACACTTTAACCCTCAACATGTCAGCATACATGTCATTAAAGCAGAATTAAATGTTTTACAGGTTGTTCGAAGTAAAATTTACTTGTACATGGAAATGCACAAGTGTAAGTTGACTACTAGGTAAGTGTTGAGACGTGCATACATCTGTGTATTACAAATTCCCATGAGAATATAAACCAATATCAACATTTCAGAAAATTTCCTCACACCCCTTGCCTGCCAGTATCCTCACTTTCACTCCTCCATAGGCAATTACTCTTCTGATTTTCTTTACCAGAGATTGGTTTTGCCCTTCCTACAAGTTTATATAAATAAGATAAATAGTATGTACCCGCTGTCTTTTTCACTCACCATATGATTTGAGATTACTCTATGATGTGGTGTGTTTGAATACTTCAGAACTTTTATAAATGAGTAGTATTCCATTGTATAAATATACCAAACATTACCCATTTTTGTTGTTGCTGTTGGTGGTGGTGGTGAACACCTGATATGATTCTATGTTTGGTTATTATGAAGAATGTTTTTATGAATATTGTGCAAATCACTTTATGGACATATGTTTTATTTCTCTTTGGTAAATAAGTAGGATTGGAATTACTAATGGGTACATGTATGTTAATATATGCAGAATTATTTTATAAACTAAATGTATGATTTTACACTCCCATGAAAAATGTTTGACAGTTCCAATTGCTCCCCATCCTTGACAACATATAATACTGTGGATCTTTTAGTTTTAGTTATTCTGGGGACTATATGGTGGCATTTTACTAAGTTTTTAAAGCAAATTTCTCTGGTGGTTAATGAAATTCAACACATATAGTTATTATCCTATGTATACTAACATCCATTGTAAAGTATCCGTTTAAGTCTTCACTAATTTTTTATTAGGCTATTTGTATTTTTGCTGTTAGAGTTCTTTATATAACCTGGATAGTGGTCTTTTCTCAGATACATGTTTTGTAAATGTTTCCTGGTATTTTCTGTATTCCTTTATTTTCAAAGTGTTCTTTTTTTTTTTTTTTATGACCGTAAGTTTTTTTGTGAGTCTCCCACCCTGCCATTGCTCTAATACCTGATGTGGGAAACAAAGGCAGGAGAAAAATTATTAAATTTCCTTACTACCTGCAGCCCCTTGATAAGACCTTGTAACAAGCAGAGTGACATTCCTCAAGGGACTCAACTGCCTGGATGTTGACACTTTGCTAAGGGCAAAAGTCAATCCTAGCCTGATCCCTCACTCCCCACCCCCTAACTCAGGATTCTGTAAGTCAACTTTAATATATAAAAATTATTTTGGAAACTTCCTTTATCTCTAACCCACTTCCCCCAAGATGCATGTCGATAATCACCCCCCCAAGAATATGATCCATCGATATATATCTGAAGGGTCTCATGACTAAGGTTTTATTAGACAGTGATAAATGACCTTTTCCCAATAATAGCTAGTCCCCTCAAAGTCCTAGAAACCTTGATTCCAAAATTTCTTAGAGACTTATGCTATCTTTAACCCCCTCCCTACTTAAAAGTATATAATGGGCTACTCCTCATCACCCCATTGCAGTTCTTTCTGTCCCTGTGCTTTAATAAACCATATTTTATATATATATATAATACATATATTTATAATTATTAATTAATATATATAATATATAATATATATTATTTAAGTAATTAATAAACCACATCTTGAGATGTCTCAAGAACACTTTCTTGGTCATCACCTTCAAACCCTAATGTCTTTCCTACATAGGTAACTATCGTTTAAGTATGATGCTTACTTTACTATTTTTGTGATAATTGCTTAATGTTTCCTGTTGTAGAAAATTTTATCTCTTACGAAGTCAATCAGATAGCCACCTATACTTTCTTCTAGAAACTGTATAGTTTTAGCTACTATTTTTAGGTCTGTTATCTAAATCAAGTTATTTTTTTGGTAATGATGTGAACAGTAGATGAGGTACTTCATTGTTTCTATACAACATTCACAGACATTTTGCAAATGCTTTTTATAAATCAGAAACTTTCATTTCATTAGTTTCATGAAAAGTTCTAACATTAACAGACATTAAATAGGAGTTTTAGAAAATGCATATCTATTAAAATAACTATATAATTTTTCTCTTATAATCAATTAATGTGGAAAATGCAACAGGTCAATTCTGAATGGTAAACTCACCATTCTAAAATGAAACCCCCTTGGCCATGATGTATTAACTTATATTCTATTGCTAGATTATCTCTATTAACATTTTTAAAGGAATTTTCTGCATATTTTCACAAAAAAATACTGGTCTGTAATTTTCTTTTTTTTGTAATGTTTTTGTCACGTTTGAACATTATGGTTTCATTGGCTTCACAAAATGAGTTGGAAAATGTTTTCTCTTCTATCTTCTGGAAGTCTTTAAGATTCCTGTATTTTTTTTTTTATTAAATGTTGTTTTCATTAAATGTTCACCAGTAAAACAATATGAGAGCATTTATGCTTTCTTTCTTATACTTTCCCAATTATTATTTCTCATTAATTTTTTAAATATTTTATTTATATATTTGACAGAGAGAGAGAACATGCACAAGCAGGAGGAGTAGAGGGAGAGGGAGAAGCAAGCTCTCTGCTGAGCAGGGATCCTCATGGGGCACTTGATGTGGGACTCCATCCAAGGACACTAGGATCATGACCCAAACTGAAGGCAGATGCTTAACTGACTGAGCCACCCAGAGACCCCTTTCCCAATAAACTTAATCACCTAACAATGCTTTAGCATATGCTTCCCAGAGAACTCAACAGAGCCAGTGATTTGATTTTAAATGATACAGCAATATTCAGGTTTCTATTTCTTACGTGTTTTTTAAAGATTCATCATTTTAGTCTATTTTATTATTTCCTGAATTATAATATTATTGTCTATAACAATTCCTTCCTCACATCTGTAGTAATGATATATTTTTTCTTGATCTGTTAATCTTGCAAATTTCTATCAATTTATTTTATAAACAATCAGTTTTTGATTTTGCTAATTTCTTCTTTGTCATTTTTATTTATCAATATTTTTGAAGTATACACTTCTTAATTTCTTTTGATGTAAATTTATTGTGTTTAACATTCTCCTTTTTTTCCCTTAATTCTATATAATGGATTATCAGCTAATATACAAGTAAGGCTATATGTTTTTCTGTAAGCAGTTTTAGCTTCATAACATAACATGTGCATATGCTTTACTTTTGTTATCACTCACTTTAAAATGTTTTCATATTTATCCTTTTATTCTTTTTTTCTCTCATTTACTTGGAAGTTTAAAAATGTCCAAATATTTGGGCATTTCATTGTTACACTTTTGTCTTTATTTATTTTTTTAATTTCTTACTCAGTTCTACTATAATCAGAAGAAGAGATTTGAATGATTTCAATCCTATGAAATTTGTTGAGAGTTTCCTGAAGTCAAAGCATATAACCAGTTTTGATACAGGTTTAATGTGTAATTGCGAAGGTATGAATTATGTTAGAGTTGGGTGTAGAGCTATGTCAATTATATCTGATGCCTTATCTTTGTTTTTTAAACTTTAATGCTTGCATTAAAAAAAAGCACTTTTATTTTAATCTTATCTCTTTATTTGCAAGCGATAGAGAAAGTGTGAGATAGAGCATAAGCAGGGGGAGCAGCAGGCATAGGGAGAAGTCTCCCTGCTGAATAAGGAGCCCAATATGAGACTCAATTCCAAAACCCTTGGATTATGACCTGAGCCAAAGGCAGACACTTAACCAACTAAGCCACACAGGTGTCACTGCACAAAAAAATTTTTAACCTTCCTTACATTTAAAATATTCATTGACCTATTATTTAGTGAAGGATTCCAGAATTCTGTTTTCAGTTGTGGTTTTTGTAATTTGCTATCACTTGGTTTAATATTGACAATTTTTGTCTTTGAATGATTATTGGTTCTATTTATATTTAATGTAACTACTGATAATTATTGGTTTATATCTGATATCTTTCCATTTTTGCCAACACAATGATGCATTTAAATATTTAAACAGTATTTTACCCAGGTTCTTTTTTCCCAGGTGAGTGAATGAAAATTTCCATTTTACTATGAAGCCAAAAACAACTTTCTATTGGTCTCTTTCAGATTACTGTTTTTTAAAATAAGAGAATTTTGAAGATTTTTGTTTTTGTTTTCCAAATAATATGTAGACTGGCCACAGAAGTTAACTGGGAATACAAGAACCTTCAAATCATGTATGGAGTCCTAATCATCTCTTCTATGCATTTATGCCAATGAGTTTTTCTCCATAACTCCCATGCTTTTGAATGAGTAGGAAATTAGCTTAACACATAATTAAAGTCAGTAAGCCTTTTTGTGCATGAATGTGCCTGTGTCTGTGAAATAACTTAACAATTATGTATTCCCTTTTAGCCACCAGTGATTAGCAGCTCGAAAGCTAGTAACTGTCCATTCTACTTACACTCCACACCTGTGCCCACTGGCATTCTGCTGCTTCCATAGTTGGTCAGTCTGTCTTCCCCTACTACATTGTATCATGGCATGAACCTAGGGATACGTCTGTTGATGATACTTATTCCTAGGTTATGGTTCCAAGTAACATATTTGACAACACTGGGATCATGAAACTCTTTGGCTGCCAAAGCTCTACTGAGATACATGTGTTCTCTGAACTGTCCTTTCATTTGGTCTACTTTTCATGTATTTGGCTGCTCTTTTTTATAGTTTGTGGCTTGAACTGTGAAAATTTTATTTATTCTTTTTGATGGGTTTCAGAAAAAAAAAAATGACGTAAAGATATTTTTGCTCATCTTTTTTCCACATAAAAATCAAGAACAGGGGTGCCTGGGTGGCTCAGTGGGTTAAACCTCTGCCTTTAGCTCAGGTCATGATCTCAGGGTCCTGGGATCAAGCCCCACATCAGGCTTTCTGCTCGGCTGGGAGCCTGCTTCTTCCTCTCTTTCTGCCTGTTGCTCTGCCTGCTTGTGTTCTCTCTCTCTGTCAAATAAATAAATAAAATCTTTTTAAAAAATCACTAAAAAAAAAAAAAAATCAAGAACAAGGGGCACTTGGGTGGCTCAGTGGGTTAAAGCCTCTGCCTTTGGCTCAGGTCATGGTCTCAGGGTCCTGGGATTGAGCCCTGTGTTGGGCTCCTTGCTTTGCAGGGAGCCTGTTTCCCCCTCTCTCTGTCTGCCTCTCTGTGTACTTATGATTTCTCTTTCTCTCTCTGTCAAATAAATAAATAAAATATTTTTTAAAAAATCAAGAACAATTTTAAGCCATGCAATGACATTTTCTCCCTGCCTATTTAAAGAGGTAGGTTAACTTCTGTTTTGGGAAGAAAAAAAGAGAAAGATTGAGAGAGAGAGAAAGAGAGAGAGAGTCAGAGAAAAGACAGATGCTGCTTTATCTGGTTACATTCTTTTTTTTTTTTTTTTTTTTAAGATTTTATCTATTTATTTGGAGACTGAGAAAGAGCAGGAGGAGGGGTATAGTGAGATGGAGAGAGAAACTCAAGCAGATTCCATAGCACAGAACTTGATCCCAGGACCCTGAGATCAGGACCTGAGCGGAAATCAAGAGTCAGATGCTTAACCAACTGAACCACCCAGGCACTCATGGTTATATTCTTATTCATCAAAAGGGCCTAAAAATGTTTCATTGTGAATTTTAATAACTTAATTATCACTGAAATACTGAAACATGAAGAAGTTAAACATAAATCAATTTGGTTAATTACTAAAAATATGCAGATTTAAAATAAGTCAGTAGATAAGAAAAGGTAGCATACAATAAAAGTTTTCTACATACTCTGATCCTTTAAAGCATTCCATTTAGTGATGTTTGACATGTTAAATTCCATAAACAAAGAAAGGCCACCATGTTCTTGCAAAGACTGGCAGACATAGACTCAGACAAAACTGGCATTAAATTAAAGCCCACATGAAAGTTCTCCAAACCACTAACCATGTCAAAATTAAATAAATGGATTTTCACAACCTGAACTAACACAGATGGCACATCTGGCATCTTGAGAAGCTCTGCCAGTATCACATATGAGCCATTCCAAATGTTAGGCTACAAGATATATTCATTAAGAGTAACCCAGGGAACACCAGCCAGAAGCATATGGGAATTGCCTTTATCATACAAAATTCAGGTTGAGGTATATGTAAGGAATCTGAGACATTCATACAATGGAGTGTCTTGGATTTTTTTTTTTTTTTTCTGGTGACTGTGTTCTTGATTTATTCGAATGCTTTACTGAAAACTTGGAGGCTCTACAAGGTTCTACATATAGAAATGTGCTGGAAAATTGCAGAAGAGTTTCACAAGTTTGTCATAATGTAATTACCTACTTTTTATGCTTTTTATTATATATATATTTTTAATTTTCTGCCTTGTTTTAAAGGACTTAACTTGATTTGAAGTGGCTTTTAGAGATATGTAACATTTGATATTATAAATCAAAAGTGGGATACAAATAAGAATCAACAAAAATAAAATGAAAATAAGAGAAAATTTCAAAAGCTAAGATAATCCTTGACACAATATCCCATACTTGTACATTATTATGTATTGAGGAGTCCATAAATTTAACACAAATAAGTAAAGACCAGTTTTTGACTAACCAAAACAATAGATGGCAGGACTTAAAACAAAATTAGTATGTTTGAAGATGTTACGTGATTTAAGGACACCTTTAATTCCTTGTCACCAAATGTCTTGCCACAAATAACTCCTTAATTCTTAAATAATAACTGTATCTCACACAACTCTAAAACCTTTATCACCATTGGAACTTTATGCTTGTTTGACTGATATATTCTCAAATAATGAAACATGATTTTCATTAGAGTGGAAGTTGTGATGTTCTCTGCTCATCTTTGCATGCCCTGTCTACCATTTCTACCTTTGTTAATATATGGTGATGTTTACTTAATTTGTTACTGTCAAATAATATCTCTGTAATCTAAGTGTATATAACAACCATTTCTTCTTTAATATGATATTTATATTCCTGAACATTTGGTAATATTGTACAATTGTCAATTAAAATAACACAGCATATTGCAGAGAGTTATGGACAAACCACTTAAAATATATACAACTTTGTAACCTGATTCCAACTAAAAAAAAAACATTAAAAATTAATACATAATACAACAAATTATGTTTTTAAAAAGGTAAAGGGAGTTTTAGGTAAGGAGATATAAGGAAAGAGAATCTGTTAATGTAATAAGAAAGCAAACAAAATATCAAGAAATAAAGGATAAAAGAGCAAAAACATTTTCAAAATAGGATGTATGCTAACCTGAGTCTAAATTTGGCAGGTGCTTTAAGTTGAGTAAATAAGCATAGTTTGCATTCAGTTGCCATTATTGAAGGTATAGACCATGGAGAAGCGAGAAGAATTGTCCTCTTTGTTGACATACAGGAATTGCTGCAGTACTCATATTTTTGCATGATGACAGAATGTTTTAAGACAGAACACTAAAGAATCCAGATAATATTAGTAAGGAGAGGGAAGAAGAAACTGGGACTTGTTATCAGAATCTCATCTTATATATAACAAGAATTATCCTATTATGTTAATTCTAATGGATACTTTTTAAAATTCTAAATTGTGGGCTATATTATTCTCAACAAATAAAAGTATCTTCCTAAATTCCCTAGGTTTGCTACTACTTCAGTCTTTTTATTTTTATTTGTTCAGTTAACCACTGTATAGTACCTCATTAGTTTTTTATGTAGTGTTCAATGATTCATTAGTTACATATAACACCAAGTGAACACCTCAACACATTCTCTCCTTAATACCCATTACTCTGTTACCCCCTCCCCCCTCCCCTTTAAGATCCTCTGTTCATTTCCTCAGTGTCCATAGTCTCTCATGGTTCACCTCCCTCTCTGGTTTCTCCCCCTTCAGATTTCCCTCCCTTCTGCTATGGTCCTCTGTGCTATCACTTATGTGCTACATGTAACTGAAACCATATGATAATTGTCTTTCTCTGTTTGACTTACTTCACTTAGCATAATCCCCTCTAGGCCCATCCATGTTGATACAATTGAATACTATTCAGCCATCAAAAAGGATGAATAGATTCTTTAGTCTTCTTGACCTGATTCCTTTCTCCATTCCCCAGCAACAGGATGGTCACAAACCCTTTATCACAGAGGAGGGTATGTGGTTCAGGTCTGGCCAATTAGTATCCCTGTCCACCAGATTTCACACAGGGAAGGCATGGAACATAATCTTGGCCAACTAGTATTGTTTCCAAGATTGCTCTCATTTAACCCAGTGAAGTAAATGTCATTGCTTTTTAAGTCACAGAGCTATGATGCGAATATAAGGCATCACCTTGTATTATATTGTGATAAAACCTGTGCAAGACATGAGTACAGAAGGAAAGAATTCATCTAGGGAAAGACAAACAGAACTGAATAACAAATAGATGAGTAACAAAAGAAAAGAAAAAAAAAGAAAAGAAGAAAAGAAATACACACACAGAAAGAGAGTGAGAGAGAGATTCTGGCAACACAGTTTCACTCTTCCTAAAGTCCCAGAGTTGCCACAGATCCTACAAAACTCTCAGTAGTCTTACAATAAATTTTCTTTTTATTCTTAAACTAGTTTAATATGAATCCAAAAATGTTCAGAATGATCCCAGGTTAAAGAAACCCATTTAGTCTCATGCCTAGTTCTGGATCGTTCAGATGAACGTTGCCTGACAGTGTTAATTATGATTCTGGTGCTTCTATTAGGCACAACAAAGCAAAAGAATACAACATAGGATCTAATCAGAGGGGAAAGTTAAGCTATAAATTTGGATCTCCTAATTGATTTTATGCAATTTCTTTCTTTCTAGACATGTTAATGACATGCTAATTATTAATTTCAAAAGATGGAAAGGATAGGCATTTTCTAAAGCTTTCCAAGTGACTTTTTATTCAATTTTTAATTCTATTTTTTATGAAGCAAATAATACATTATATGTTAATAAAATATAAAAATTAAAAATTAAAAAAAAATAAAGACCTTTATTTCTTTTTTTTAAAAGATTTTATTTATTTATTTGACAGACAGAGATCACAAGTAGAGAGGCAGGCAGAGAGAGAGGGGGAAGCAGGCTACCTGCTGAGCAGGGAGCCTGATGCGGGGCTCTATCCCAGTACCCTGAGATCATGACCTGAAGGCAGAGGCTTTAACCCACTGAGCCACCCAGGTGCCCCAAGACCTTTATTTCTTATCTGATACCCAGCCCCATCACCTCCCCTGAGACGAGCTGTGTTATAAAATGTTTCTTTACAAAGATTACTTCTACTTTTTGGTATTTTTACTTTCACGACTCATTGTATAATTTATCAAGACTCAACGCATTTCACCAAAGAACTTAAAGAAAAAAATAAAAGTGAAATAGTAAAATAATATAATTGAAAATAAATATTTATGACTTTGTCTAGATTTCTTCTTGTTCACAGTTAAAATAAAATAAATAAAAATCTGAAGTGTGGTAGAAAATATTATTGAAAATTGTTCAAGAAGTAGTATGATTTAACAGAAATAAAATGTTACAGTGTTGTGATATGTAAATGTGGAACTGCAATATAAATTAGGTGTGTTTTAATGACATGTTATAGTATTTTTCCAAAGTGCTGCACCCAGAAGGACTCAAAAGCTTAGCTGTAACACCAGTTAAGCATGAACTGCTTGGTTTATGTCCATCAATCAAATCACAGACTCTCAGCTCATTCCAGAGCATTCCTTTTGTTCCTTATGGGTTTCCAAACTGCCAGCAAAGGGCAGTTTTTTGCTCTTGTGGTTGCTGTTACAAACAATAGGTTTGAATATCTAGTATCACTGACTGCTGGTTACCATGCAGAAAACTGTTCTCTACATGATTTTGCTATTGGCAAAAGACTATTGTTATATTTCACTGAGTCTCAGATACATATGGTATTATATTTTATCCAAAATTGGGCTGCATCTTAAAATTGCTCTTGGCTAGGCAGACTCATGAGTAGTTGATATGGCCTGAGGGTTAAAGAAATTCATCAGTCAAAAAATAACCTCACAGAATAGTGTAGTGACTTGGATATTTTCCTGAAGGCATTACCAAAGGAGCATAACGCCTCCATGCTTAGATAAAGCCATTGAAAGAACATTTGGGAAGGGACCATGGACCCAAATATTTGCTTGAAAACCTTCCTTAGGCACCTGTTTCTCTCTCTCTCTCTCTCTCTCTCTCTATATATATATATATATATATATATATTTTGCTACTAAATAGAACATGAGAAAAACAAAATCACTAAAAATATTACAGAAAGACATAAAATCTTACCTTGGAATAAATTTAACCTAAGAGGTAAAAGAACTGTACTCTGAAAACTACAGGACATTAATGAAAGACATAAAGGATAATACAAAAATATTTCACACTTGTGGGTTGGAAGAATAATATTGTCAAAATGACCATACTACCCAAAACAATTTATAGATTCACCACAAGGCACATCAAAATAATAATAAAATTTTTCTCAGAACTAGAACAAATAATCCTAAAATCTGTATGGAACAGCAGAAGATCCCAAATAGCCAAAGCAATCTTAGAAAAAAATAACAAATGTGGAGGTGTTACAATCTCAGATTTCAAGATTTACTACAAAGCTATGGTAGGCAAAACACTACAGTATTAGCACAAAAGTAGACGTAAACCAAAGGAATAAGATAGGAAATCCAGAAAAAAAAAAAAAAAAAAAAACTCATGCTTATAAAATCAGTAAATCTAAGTAAATCTAAAGGAGGCAAGAATATACAATGTAAAGATAGTCTCTTCAATAAATGGTATAAAGAAAACTGGACAGCTACAAGTAAAAGAATAAAACTGGAGAACTTTTTTATACCATACACAAAAATAAAGTCAAAATGGATTAAAGACACAAATGTGAGACCTGAAACCAGAAAACTGCTACAAGAGAACACAGGCAGTAAACTCTTGGACACTGGCCTTTGAAACATGTGTATGGATATGTTTACTCAGGCAAGAGAAACAAAAGCAAAAATAAACTATTGAAACTACACCAGAATAAAATCTTTTGTACAGCAAAGGAAACCATAAACAACACAAAAAGGCAACCTACTTATGGGAGAGGATATTTTCAAATGATATACCTGATAAAGGGTTAATATCCAAAGTATATAAAGAACATATACAGCTAAATACCAAGAAAAATAAACCCAGTTAAACCTGGGTAAAGGACTTGCATAGACATTATTCCAAAGAAGACATCCAGATTGCCAAAAGAAATCTGAAAAGATACTCCACACCACTAGTCATCAGAGAAATACAAATAAAAAGAACAATTATCATATGGTTTCACTTATTTGTGGAGCATAACAAATAGCATGGAGGACATGGGGACTTAGAGTGGAGAAGGGAGTTGGGGGAAATTGGAAGGGGAGGTGAACCATGAGAGACTATGGACTCTGAAAAACAATCTGAGGGTTTTGAAGGGACGGGGGGTGGGAGGTTGGGGTACCAGGTGGTGGGTATTATAGAGGGCACGGATTGCATGGAGCACGGGGTGTGGTGCAAAAATAATGAATACTGTTATGCTGGAAATAAAAAAAAAAAAAAAAAAAAAAAAAAAGAACAATAAAGTATCACCCCTTGCCAGTCAGAATGGTTAGTATCAAAAAGACAAGAAATAACAAGCATTGGCTAGGATGTGGAGAAATGGAAAACTTTGTGCACTGTTAGTGGGAACATACATTGGTATAACCACTGTGGAAAAGAGTATGGCGGTTCCTCAAAAAGTTAGAAATATAAATGCCATATGAGGGGTGCCTGGGTGGCTCAGTGGGTTAAAGCCTCTGCCTTCAGCTCAGGTCATGATCCCAGGGTCCTGGGATCGAGCCCCACATTGGGCTCTCAGCTCAGCAGGGAGCCTGCTTCCCCCTTCTCTCTGCCTGCCTCTCTGCCTATTTGTGATCTCTGTCTATCAAATAAATAAATAAAATCTTTTTAAAATAAATAAATAAATAAATAAATGCCATATGATCCAGTAATTACACTATTATTTACCCAACTCCAAAATAAAATGAGTAATAATAAATGTGAAAAAATATATGTACCTTTATGATTTTTTTTTAAAGATTTTATTTATTTGACAGAGAGAAAGATCACAAGTAGGCAGAGAGGCAGGCAAAGAGCGAGGGGGAA
Organism: Mustela erminea; assembly: GCF_009829155.1. Taxonomy (NCBI): domain Eukaryota; kingdom Metazoa; phylum Chordata; class Mammalia; order Carnivora; family Mustelidae; genus Mustela; species Mustela erminea. The sequence goes on from NC_045615.1 coordinate 81,516,370, forward strand.
GCAGGGTCCCTGCTGAACAGATAGCCTGATGCGAGGCTCAATCCCAGGACCCTGAGATCATGATCTGAGCCGAAGGCAGAGGCTTAACCCACTGAGCCACCCAGGCGCCCCACCTTTATGATTTTTGCAGCATTATTTTGCAGCCAAGATATGGAAGCAACTTTAGTGTCTATCAATAGATTAATGGATAAAGATGAGATTATATGTATCTAGTATATCTAAATATATCTATGTATACATATCAAATTAATATAGATATCTATATCTATATATCTAAAATATCTAATATATAAATACATATCTAATAATATATATGAAATTTATATAATATATATAAATATATATTGGAATATTACTCATCCATAAAAAAAGAATGAGATTTTGTATTTTCAACAACATGGATGGACCTAAAGGGTATCATGCTAAGTGAAATTAATCAGAAAAAGAAAGACAAACAACATATGATTTCACTTGTATATGGAATCTCAAAAACAAAACAAATGAACAAACAACAAACAAACAAAAAACAGATAAAGACTAATAAATACAGAGAACAATCCGGTAGTTGCCAGAGGAGTGGAGTTGGGCGTAAGAGTGAAATAAGGGAAGGAATTAAAAGGTACAAATTTTCAATTATAAAATAAATATCACATGGAGATACAATGTACAGTATTCAGGACTAACATTTTACTTTCAATTGGAAGTTGATCTCTAAAATCTCACATGGCTACCAGAGCAGAGACAGAAGAGGAAAGCAGGAGTTACAAATAGTGAAAGGAAGAGTGTTAGAAATATCCAGACTATGACATGGGAACTCAGGTCAAATTTTCCTCAATTACTGAGGTGAGATAAATTTCTAGGTGATATTAGTTTCACTTTACTGAGAGAAATTTCACTGTCTCTCCAACCACATTTGCTTAAACTTTAATTTAAATTAGCACGTTTTCCTAAGTGGTATTTTTAAGGAGTTTTTCTCAAATATGCTTTGCAGTATATCTTGCCCCAGGTACTTATTACATGTTAACAGCAACTTTTTCCACTTGCTCAGTGCTTTGTCTCCCCGAAAACTGAGACTTATATTCTGCTCATTGAAACTTGTTAATCTGTTATTTTGGCTTATCAGTAAAATGCCACTTGAAACTCTGCATTTTGCCATATGTTAGTTGCATCAGATCTCTCCTCCTATTATAATGGGGGGGGTTATACTCCACTTGTTACAAGGAGAAAAAAATTTCTTAGAAAGCCAATTACAAAAGAATCCATTACTAAGTAGAAACAGACCCATTAAATGTCACTCTGCGGTGACCAATAAATATTTTTTGCATGACATTTGAGTTGCAGGAATAGGTTTTTCTACATCAAATCAAGACTGGCTGTGCTTATACTCACCAGGGTTGGCTGGAAGTAAATTCTGAGTCATTGTAGAGAGCCCCTCTCTCTCTCTCTCTCTTTTCTTTTAAACAAACAAACAAATAAACAAACAAACAAAAAAACATTAAGACTCTTGGGGTAAATCATCAGGACTTCAGCCCACTGCAGTTACCTTGGAATTGCTTACTTTCCAAAATAAATAGTTTATTTTAAGCACATTTTGCATCCTTGGCATCTATTTCCTCTCTGTCAGAATCTCCATAGCTTGTTTTTGTTTTATTTATTTTTTTTCCCCCTAGTGTAGTTTAGTAGTTTAGTTTCCTATTTTGAGGCAATACCCCATTCTGGGGGCAATCAGGTTTTCAGTGCCCTTGTGGCAGAATATAGGCGTCCACGCATCTGAAACCTACTATCCCCTGGGTCTCAAAATTAGAATCTTCTAGGACTTTCATTTTTCTTCAAACATTTATCTTCCCCTTGTTGGACAACCTTTCTGCTACTGTGAAGTCAGATTTAAAAAACAAACAAACAAAAGCCAAAATCTTGCCATTTACAATGACATGGTTGGAACTAGAGGCTATTATGCTGAGTGAAATAGGTCAGTCAGAGAAAGACAATTATCATATGATGTCATATGGTAAGAGAAATTTGAGAAACAAGACAGAAAATCATAGGGGAAGTGAGAGAGATAGGAAACAAGGTGAAACCAGAGAGGGAGACAAACCATAAGAGACTCTTAATCTCAGGAAACAAACTGAAGGTTGCTGGGGGGGAGGGGAATGGAAGGGATGGGGTGAATGGGTGATGAACACTGGGGAGGGTATATGCTATGGTGAGTGTTGTGAATTGTGTAAGACTGAAAAATCACAGATCTGTACCCCTGAAACAAATACATTATATGTTAATTTTTTTAAAAAGATAAAAAAAGAGAACTACATCTGCCACACATTAAAAAAAAAAAAAATTAAATGTAACTTACTGACCTGAAAATAAACAAACAAACAAACAAGCAAACAAACAAACACAGAGTCCTGTGAATCCTTTCCTAGACAAATAAAGCTTAAGCATTTTCAGCTACTTTCTTAGTGTTTGTTTCTCCAGTAGTCTGTTAAGTTCTTCAAGGGCAGGGCCATAAGTACCTTAATTAGCTACATAAAATGGGTGATACAAAATTATTTGGTGAATGGATATATCTGTGATGAATGACTAATAAGTGAATTCATAAATTAATAAGTACATAACCTCTACTTAGCTTATTTGGTACTTTGCACTTGTTTGATAAATTTTATTGCCAATGACTGGATGTAGTTCTTCAGAGTAGAAGATGAAGTAGCTATAAAGTAGATAAAATTAGTTGGTCAGGTGTCATTTAATCCTTTATTTTATTTTTATTTTTAATTAATTAATTTATTTATTTTTTAAATATGTATAGCTTTTATTTATTTACCTGCCAGAGCAAAAGAGAGAGCACAAGCATGGGGAATGGCAGACAGAGGGAAAAGCAGTCTTCCTGCTGAGCAAGGAGCCCAATGTGGGACACGATCCCAGGACCCCTGGATGATGACCTGAGCCAAAGGCAGATACTTAACTGACTGAGCCACCCAGGCATCCTTAATCCTTTTTTTACATTTTTAGATAAGATTTTTTAAATAAAACTTATCCATCAGCATTCTAATCACATTACAACTTTATTATTTTTTTAATTTTAAATTTACTATGAATTTATTCTTAAATATTCAGATTTAGGAACTTAGACTCATGTTTTGAGAATAATTTGTAGCTGATTGTGAAACAATCTAAAACTTTATGTACTGAAAACTTAATTTCCTGGCTCTTAACTGCTGTAAATTTTACTAGTTCTGTATTTTTGCTCCTAAAAAGATTCTTGTTTTTTTTTCTTAGACAAGAAAAGAAAAATATAGAAATTCAAATGTCACCTTTCTACATTTCTGTACAAGCCTTAGGTAAGTAAATGTGAATGAGACTCCCAGTATGAATATGATTGTATAAGCTAAGACATTTTCTCTTTTCATAGAAATCTCTAAATAGAAGAAGGCAAGGGGCGCCTGGATGGCTCAGTCTTTAAGCCTGCCTTCAGCTCATGTCATGATCCCAGGGTCCTGGATCCAGCCCTGCATCAGGCTCCCTGCTCAGCAGGAAGCCTTATTCTCCCTTTCCTACTCCCCTTGCTTGTATTCCCTCTCTCACTGTGTCTCTCTCAGTGAAATAAATGAATAAAATCTTGAATATTTTATAACTTTGGAGTAGAGAAGTTAATTTTAACTAAAATCCAGCAATAAGAAAAGGCAATTTTGCTAAAACTGACTACATTAAAAAATAGTTCTTGCATCACAAAATAAAAGACGACAGTGAGAAACTTTTAAAAAGATAAAAACAAATGACAGAACAAAACAAAAATGCATACCACTCATGCGAAAAAAAGCTTATTTCCCTGATATACACAGACTTGCTACATTTCATAAGAAATAAAATTTTAAAACCATAAATAACAATAATCCATGGAATGTGAACACAGCACTCAGAATGATCCTTTTAAGCATAAATCACAGAACCTTTCAGGTCAATCATCTCCAGTAGCATAAAAACCAAACTCCTTAAAATGATCTATAGGGTTTTGTATAATTAGACCTGTTCCCGCTGTGCCCTCATCTAATACCTTTGCTTCACTCCTTTTTTTTTTTTCCTAGACACACTATTCTTTGCAGCTCCTTTAGCACCAAGTGTACTCTATGTCAGGTGTTTTGTATTTGCTGTTTCTCTTTTCTGGAATGTTCTCCCTGAATATCCACTGAACTTAACCACCTCAGTCCCTCCTAGTCTATGCTTCTGGATTACATTTTATAATTGCAAACCAACTTCATCCTATTAGCTACATATCTCTCTTCTTATTTTTCTCTATGGCAGTAATCCCTGTCTCAAATACTTGCATTTTTAAAATATTTTTCTTATTTTCCTACACCCACTAGAATGGTAAATTTAAATAAGGAAGTTTTATTACTTTGTTCATTTCCTATTTCTCTAGCACCTAGAATAATGGCTGCTACATAATAGGTGTACAAAATAATTCATTTGAATATAGAAAAGAATGAACAGATTATTCATACAAAAAGACATACAAGTCAGGAAAAGCTATTTAATTTCACTCATATTAATGAAAATGCAAATTAAAACTCTATTGTAATACAACGTTTTTTTTTATTTTTTAGAAGATTTTATTTATTTATGTGACAGAGAGAAAGCACATATAGTCTGGACGGCAAGCAGAAGGAGAGAGAGAAGCAGGCTCTCCACTAAGCAGGGAGCCAGATACAGCACTCAATCCCAGGACCCTGGAATCATGACCTGAGCCAAAGGCAGTCAGTTAACCGACTTAGCCACTCAGGTGCCCCATAATACAACTTTTAAAAATCTATCTGACCTAGAAAAAGATCAACAATTTTTTTTTTAATATTTTATTTATTTATTTGACAGACAGAGATCACAAGTGGGCAGAGAGGCAGGCAGAGAGAGAGAGAGGAGGAAGCAGGCTCCCCGCTGAGCAGAGAGCCCGATGTGGGGCTCGATCCCAGGACCCTGGGACCATGACCTGAGCTGAAGGCAGAGTCTTAACCCACTGTGCCCCAAGATCAACAATGTTTTAAAGACTATGGTTTTGGGGGTATCTGGGTCGTTCAGTCATTAAGTGTCTGCCTTCAGCTCAGGTCATGATTCTAGGGTCCTGGGATTGAGCCCTGCATTGGTTCCCTGCTCAGTGGGGAGCCTGGTTCTCTCTCTCCTACTCCCCTTGCTTGTGTTCCCTCTCATTGTGTCTCTCTCTGTCAAATAAATAAAGATCTTTAAAAAAAACAAAGACTATGGTTTTGGTAGGCATATGTACTTGTATATTCCCTATGAAAGGCAATTAGGAAATATGTATCTATGTGAAACCTAATAGGTTCAGTGTCTAAAATAATAAAGATTATTAATCCTTTATGTTACATAATTATCTCAGGAAATGCCAGGTCCCTCTAGATGTCACTCAAGGAATGAAGAAGTGCACGCTTACTTGGTACTCAGAGGAACAACAGTAGTACTGATGAGCAATCCTAGTCACTATCATATAGTTATATACATATATACCCTTTAAGCAATTTCATATAAAAATTCATCATATAAATATACCAGCAGATATTTAAGAAGATAAAATGTTTAAAAAGTTATACATTGCAGGAATATTGTTGCTTTTAAGACTTATTTTATTTGAAAAAAATAAATTTATTACAGAGAGAGAAAAGGAGTGAACACATATGTGAGTGGGGAGTGAGCAGGAGAGGGAAAGAAGCAGATTCCCCACTGATCATGGAGTCTCACTTGAGGCTCAGTCTCACAACCCTGAGGTCATGACTTGAGCTGAAATCAAGAGTAGGACGCTTAACTGACTGAGTCACCTAACTTCCCCAGTTGCTGTTGTTGTTGTAACATAATTTAATGGTGATTAAATGCATTATGACATATCCATATAGTGAAATAACACATATCTGGAAAACAAAACAAAACAAAAATAGAAGCTATTCATCCTTAGTATGGGAATATCTTCAACATCTTTTGTAGAACAAAACAACCAAAATGCAGAACATGTATATGGTATGCTATAATTTTTGTAAAAATGGGGAAAATGGTATATATATTTATATTGGCTTCATATGTAAATTAAATTCTCTAGAAGATAAATAAATTATTAAACTTTTTTTTGCTATTAAGGGGAACAGAGATGGAAAGAGGACTCTTCACTAAATACCTACTTATATCTTTTTTATGTGAGTCACATGAATGCATTATCTGCCAATAACTTTAAATAAAAAAAAGAACATGTAAATTCTAAAAGCTTAGCCATAGTCTCACCATTCTGAGTCTCATCAAGATAAAATCATTTGTACACTTCTAGCTTCTCATTAGTTTATTAACTTACTGATTTTAGGGGTCATACCCTATTATCCATCTCAATATTTACACAATACAATGCCTGGCATATAAGCTTCATATATAAAGTTTATTTAAATTACATTGAACTGAAAGGAATTGGTATTCTTCACAAATAGACTTTTCCTAATGTTCTGTGATCTCACTTTCTCTTACTGCTCTCTCAAAGTAACTCAAAATTTCTCCAAATATGTTACCTCTGAAGCTACCATTCTTCCTTTCAACTCAAATGTCTGATATGAATAGATCTGTAGGTTGCATTATTTTATTCCCTTGATTTACATACATAGATATAAGCCCTCTGTCCTCCCTCTTCTACTCTTCTAAAATATTGTGTATTCTAGACTTACAGTTATATTAATGCATTAATACTTCAGAAAATGTTCAAAAGCCAGTATTTTATTTCTGTTACAACATTTAAATATATAAGCACTACAAAACCCAACAAAAAATGACCCTGGGCGGGGCACCTGGGTGGCTCAATGGGTTGGGCCTCTGCCTTTGGCTCAGGTCATGATCCCAGGGATCTGGGATCGAGCCCCACATCCGGCTTTCTGCTCAGCAGGGAACATGCTTCCTCCTCTCTCTCTGCCTGCCTCTCTGCCTACTTGTGATCTCTGTCTGTTAAATAAATAAATAAAGTGGAAATTAGCCTCATACCAAGCTGTTCCTGTATCAGGACCATGCGTATACTCTCTTCTTTGTTTGGTCATATTGCAAATTCTCAAGACATCAAACAAAACTATATTAAACATAAATATATAAAGCATATCATAAAACCAATTTTAAATGAATTTTATTTATAAAACTTTAGGGATTTATAGAACCACTTATTTCTTTTAATGAGTTGGAAGAACCAAGATTTCACTATACTCAAGATAAAAATAAGAGACAAACCAATCAGATAAGGACAAAATTAGAGGTCTTCTTTAGTTTGTTTCCCAAATTCATGCTGTATAATTCAAGCAGATTTAAGAGTCATTTGAACTCAAGTCAAGATGAAAAGTAGACTTCATCAAATACTGGCCTTCTTATTCTAAGTGCAAAGACCTATCAATGTCTGTCTCTTGGCTACCCTCTTTGTAATAAATGTAGGCTTGATGTATAATGAAAACCAGATGAGGAGTTTAAGGTACAGATGCCTTCTTTTCTTCTTATTCCAGCTAAGATTGGTCTTACTCTTCATAATCTCTCACAGCTGCCAAAAATCCATTTTATCTTTGCATGAGGTGAGGTTTCCATTAACAACTATTAGAGTAGCAGAGGTCAGACGTCCAGTGTCAGATATGCTACTAAAAAGAAGTACTGCACAAAGAAAGTGTCTACCAATAGGGGCTAAAAATCATTTCAAAGTGCTTTGTTCTTTCATACTTCTCTTACCTTTATTGTTGACAAGGTAATTTTAAAAGAAAAAAAGGAGAATTTATGTGAGAACTCATCAATTATGGTTACTGAAGAGAGATTAATTGATTTAGAGCTTGCTTCACAAAATGTTGCCAGTCAGATTGCTGATATCTTTAGGTTACAAGTTGTAATGATGCTCTCTCTGGATGTAAATAGTGTTGGTAATTTCAGCACTCGGTTACGTTGGAAGATGCTCTAGTTCAACTCGTAACACAGGCATCAAAGAAAGCAATAACAACCCTCATTTCTATTGAATAAAAAGCTAAACTCTGTGTGGAAAAAAAACTCAGTATATATAGTATATATATCTATATTAAACTGCTATCCATAAGAGTGCAAATACATGTGTACAGATTCTTATTTCATTCACTCATTGATTATTCTATTCACCTGCTATAGTCCATTCCATCTCTTCATTAGTGTTTATTGAATGGTTACTATCTATTAGACTTAAACAAATTAGAATTTCTGGAGAGAAATTCAGGATTAAATTCTAGAATTAAATTCCAGTTGATTGTGATTCATGTACAGATTTTATTTAAATTTTTTAGAATAATTATTTATTTATGAGAGAGAGACAGATAGGGTTAGAGGGGTGGAGGGGCAGAGAGAGAGAGAGTCTAAAGCATACTCTGCCTAGCCCAGAGCCTGAGAAGAATCTCAGTTACACAACCATGAGATCAGAGTCTGAACCAAAACCAAGAGTTGTATCCTTAACTTACTGCACCCCCCAAGAGTCCTCATGAACAGATTTTAAAAGCAATAATCTTGAAAATATGGTTTAAGCTTTTAACCAGAGCAAGTTAAATATAATGCATTTTATTTTAGGAACTAGGAAACTGTAGGGTCTAAAATTAGCAGTGAGGCCCAAAAAATATCCACTATATGTTCTGCCTGGATGTCTTCTCAAAGATACCTCACATTTATATCAATGACAATATATTCACAAGTGAACTCTTTATTTTATTTTGCTGAAACTTACTTTTCCTTCTGTATTTACAATCATGGTAAATTAGTAAATAATCAATGGTGAATCACTGATTATTGGGGGACTGATATTCATAGATGAAGAAAAAGTATTTTGCAGAAATTTTATTAATTACCCCAATAGTCACTCTAAAACCTAAAGAATCTAAACTAGAAGTTGCAGGTTTACTACAGTTTACTTCCAATGCCACTTACTTTTTCTCTTCTATAAACTCACAAAAATTTCAGAGATGTTGAAGGTATCCCTTCTTTACTATATATAAGTCGAGATAAATTTATGGGCTCAGTTTGCCTTCTTGAAACATAAGTTTATATAATCACATTCTGTTTTCCAACCATTCAAGTACAATTGAAAGTATAATCTAATATAACCTAGTTTATAAAGTCAACATGTGCAGATTATTTTATGGTTTTATGGAAAATCTGTTGTAGAAAATTTCTTTATGGTAAATCATGTTGTTGTTGATTTTTTTAATGACATCTTGGTATAAAGTTTACCATCATTGCATGGGGAAATATCTTAGGGAACTGAAAATGAAATATTTTGTGTAGGATAAATAAACCTGCTATCTTTATTCTTGCACACATGGAATAATGATGATTATTAAGATCATTAAAATGCTGTTTAATATTTCATGATAATTTTCCATGTCCTAGCCATCTTTCTGATCAACATTTAATCATGGTTTGCCTTTCTCCAGGCCAAATGGGTATCTCTTCCAAAATGAACTCTAAAAAGTGTCATCAAGAAGAGATACAATCAGTTCTTACTGATCTTACTGAACAGTAGGTGTCCCATCTGATAGTATGCAGTGGAGTATAGATTGGAATTACATAAATTTTGGAGGTGGACAAACCTGGATCATCTTTTGGCTACTGGTCATCAAAATCAACATTTTACTTTATTTTTCTGAACTCCTTAAGTGTATAAATGAAAAATCATCAGTATTTCAAAGGTGGTTATTTTTGTTGAAATGATTATTTGTTTTCTTATTTCCTGCAAAATAATATACCCCCAATTGACAATTATCTAAATTAATATATTTGAGTTCTATAAAATTAATTTAATGTTTATATTCAATATTATATATATGACAGATTGAGTGATAAAGCAAATTTACTTTAAACAATTATTATACAAGAAATATTGTTTCCTTCTTTTCCCTGATTAATTAATAATATGAAAATATATATGTGATATTTATTGCATATTTAAAATACAAATGAAATTACATAATAATTTCTTAATGTTTAGAAAATTATATTTCATTGGTCATACTATTTTTTATTGTTTTGTGTTACTTCATCTTAAACTCATATTTTAGTGAGGTGAGGTTATGCAGTACAGCTCAAGTGAATATTGTATGAGAAGCTTGGATTAAGATCATGTTTCCTCAAATATTTATTTGAAACTTCTGTCAAATCTGAATGTATCACACATTTATCAGGTGACTAAATTTAGTTCTCAACACTTCATACTCTGCCATTTCATCTGTATTATTAACTTTTATTTGTTTTATTTAACATTCAAGTAATTGGACTGAATTTTGAGAAAAGGGAAGGTTATTATAATATTCAAAGAGTTCAATTTATGATTCGGAGTCAAAGAAAGAATTTAAAAACCCGAATCAGATGCATTTCATTACTTTGAATAATTTAATATCATCTTTAACAATGAAGATAATTATTGCTGCAAGTAACATAAAATCATACTTCATCCAGAGTGAACAATAAAGACAATTTATCATCTCACATACCAAAAATTCTCAGTACTGGGTGAACAAGGGTGGCTAGGTCAACAACTTCATATTATTATAAAAAATGCAGTTTTTTTTTTTAATCTATTCACTGTGGTATTCCAAATGTGTGGCCTTGGTCTCAGACTGGTGTACCTGGTCTCGGGGTGTTTGTTACTATTCTACCATTAACATAAGAAGGTAAAACCCTCTACCTCATGTAAAAGGACTCCTTCTTCCTAATTAAGAGCATACAATCTTTCTCAGAAACACCTCAAGAGACATTTCCTCCTATTAGCTTGACCACTAAACAAATCACTGACATGGAACCTGGAACTACATGATTGGCTTAGACTGATAGGAATTTAAGTCTAAATCCTGGGCAAGGTTGGCACTTAAATAAAACAGAAGTGAGCCCGACATGGATGACATGGTGAGAGGATCCTGGATAGGCCATAGCCAATCACTACCAGGACAACAAGTTAATTTCTCCTACACTGCCCTTAATTAAATCATATAATCTAAATTTTAATCTGAAACCGCTGATGCTTGACTATTACCTAAAATATTCTAAGTGAGCATTGAGGATCTATTGACATCTCCTACGTAAAAACAATTGGACTGCATACTTTTCTCTAAATCTAGAAAATAAAGGACTGAGATATATAATTCTAACAATGTAGGTCCCAAAGGAAGCGTTCAGGGCAAAGAAAAACAGGTAACTCTTTCATCCCTTTATATGCTCACTTGTTCTTTCATTAATACTTAAAAACCTTCCCATTTACTATGTGCAGATAATGGATGAAGTGCTAGAGATAAAAAATTAAAACAAAAAAAATCTGAATATGACAATACTCTGAAATTAACAACTGCTGAGTAAAAATCAAACAAATTATTATACATTCTGTTAAATGTTATGGAAGAGGTATGAAAAATATGCTATGGAGACATATAGAAAGTGCATATAACTTAGAGGTAAATTTCAGAGGTCAAATAGAGCTTTCACCTGCCAGAAAAGTGGTGTCTGTGAAGAACAAGGGAGTCTTAAAATATGAGTTGGCTAAGTGAAATGGCAAGAGAGACAGTGCTCTGGATAAATGAACCCTGGATACAAAGGTGCATGAGCATGTGTGTCTCGTGTGTGTGTGTGTGTGTGTGTGTGTGTGTGTGTGTATGTGTGTGATAATAGAAAGTGAAGGAAGGAAAGAGACAAAGACTGATTTGAAGATTGACAAGCACAGGACCCTAAATAGTAAAAAGTAGTGAGTAAGAGACTTGAAGTGTAGAAGTTGGGGCCAAATCACAAAGGGCCTTTTCTATCAGATCAAAGAGTTTGAAATAGAGCCTTGCAGGCATTAGAAAGTCATTAAAGGATTTTGAGTAGGATAATGACACAGTTATATTTGCAATTTAAGGTTCAAACTTACTCAAATGTAGAAGTTAAATTGTGGCTAGGAATAGATTAAAGACAGAGAATGATTAAGAGGCTGTTTTGAGTAGAGTGGATGAGGAATTAGAATTGTCTGAGCTAGGTAGTGGCTGACAATGAGGTGAAAAAGGAAGGGAAAATTTTGAGATATTTAAAGGCAATATTTCTGGGATTAGGTGACAGAAGATTTTGTGTGGAAGTCATTCAAAGTGAGGAATCAAGGGGACTTGCTAAATTTCTGACTTGAGAAAATTCCTCAAGGGTGCTGTCATTCATGAGACCAGGATATCCAAGAGGAAGAGGTTTGGTAAGTCATCAAAGGTCTGTCATGCACTCAACACCACGATGTACCAAGCAGATTTACTTGCTTGACTGAACATTTCCTCTCTGTTTTCTATGTGGAATAAAATCATCTATTTACATATCATCTGAAATATACCATGTTAGTGAAAGCATTGCTGAAATCTTCCCATCACATCTTCGGTGTGACTCTTGTCTCTATCATGTCACTTCCCCTGGTGTGACATAGCCCACAGCTTGCAGCACATGCTTATCTGGACAACCAGTCTGTGAGCTTCTTCTAGACATAACACTCTCATATTCATGTTTGAAACTACCCAATGCCTAGCCCCCTCAAATACTTGCATATAATAAGCACTCAATAAATGGCTTTTGAATTAAGCCAAAAAATAATATTCTTCATTGAATTCCTTTAAAATGAAAACAATAGATGTTTTTGGTCCCAGTGTTGAGTTGAAGGTAAGGTCATTTCTTGCCAGCAGGCTATGACTGACTTTAATTAAACATTTTATACCATTCATCTGCTGCTGGGTAACATGCCTTTTAAAACACAGGAAACATTAATCTTCAGATGAATAGTATAAAATCTTTTTACAATATTTTCTTCAGTTACAATGAGATTATGTATTAACCACAATATTTCTGCTCTGTTCTAGAATCATAAAAGAATGCATACTATCAATAGACACCTACAGTGAGGGTAATAATGTGCATATGGTGTGTTATAACATCCTTATGCTAGTTTCAAAAACTAAGAAAATAAAAAAATAGAAAGTGGAGAATGTTATGACTTAAACAATACAAGCATGTGCATTAAGTCAGGTCTTTAAAGGACAGATTTCACATGTGGGAAACATAAGTGAGAGTATTATGTGTTTCACTGTGTGGTAACCCCTTATCCTCCTTCATTTGGTGTACCTGTATCATTACACTGTGTGTGTCCGATATTGTTCTCTAGGTGGGAGTAATAGGAAGAAGGGAAAGCAGGAAATGTGTTAACCAGGCAGCAACCTGTACCAGAGCAGAGGAAACAAGGATGGTGCAGCTCTTACTATGACCTAGAGTGTAAGGATGTATTGCTCAGCGTGATAGACTTGCACAGTGATGTACAACAAATTACACTTAAAGAAAAAAAAATAATAATAAATAATAGGAGAAGTGTTAAACTAGAAAACAAGCTTGGAATGTTTTTAGAGCTGGAGAATGGCCAATTTTCCTCAGTTTATTTTCAGTCTTTCCTTTGGCCGACAGGAGAATGGTCAAATATACTCTCTACTCTCACCTTTTTGTTGATGCTCATGTGGGAACAACTTTACTGTTCTCTATTTTAGTAGGTAAGTTGATATGTTTGTACTGTATGATCTGTCCCTGATTTAAGTTTTTTGCTATAATAATTAAGCTTAATAATTCTAATAATAAATAAGCTTAATAATTCTAATAATAAATAAGCTTAATAATTCTAATAATAAATAAGCTTAATAATTCAGAGGTTTCCACATTTAAAGCACTGATGATTGCAACACTCAAGATAACTGAGCCATCTCCTTCTCTTAAAAGATTCTTCTCTTGTCTCCCAAAATTTGTGAAATTCCTCTTTGTAATCTCCTGGACTCTTTTCTAAAACTACAATATTTGGTCAAGGGACCTTATGTTTGTTCACTCTATACTTTCCTTTGATATTTAGATTTGTATGCAAATTAAATACTTGATCTCTCTACCTGCAAATTTCATAGGAATCTCAACCTTAAATTTTGCTTAACTCAATTTTTATCTCTCCCTTCCACATCCAGTCACAATCATACTCTTTCATCTCCCTCATCTAAATCATTTCCAAATTTTTAATACTTAAACTTCAAAACACACCTTGAATACTTCCATTTCTTCCCATTTTCATGCCATCAGTCAAATCCTCATCTGGACTATGTAAAAGAGCTTCCAACTGATCTCCAAGCTTCCTTTTTCATGAAAACTTTTTCATGAAAACTTACCCACCCTCCCATTTTCCTCATGGCAACAACAATGAAATTTTCAAATGATAAATAACATGTCTTCATGCTTCTGTCTAAAATTTTTTTAGTTTCTTTACATTTCTTTACATTTGCAATAATATTAGTTTAAACACCCAGGGCCAATCTTCTGCTAGTTCATTGGGTATATATTATACAGGGCTTGTATCAGTTCATAGGGTATTCTAAACTTTTTTTCAGCTCACAAATTTTGAATATGCTTTTTGCACATGCCATTTTTCCTTCCTTCCTGGAATGCTCTCCCTCCAGTTTGCTTACTTCTTTTCATTCTTCACATTGCCATTAAAACATTTCCTCACAGACAGATTCTAGACAGAATCACAGAAAATTAATACCACTGTCCATCATTATTCCTCTTAGAAAGCCAATTTATTTCATGTAAATCATTGTAATGTGACTGTGTATTTATTTGTTTAATGTCACTATCTTTTGCTAGACTTAGGACTCAGTAATGACGGGGATATCGTCTTCTTTCTCAGATTGTTGAACAGTGTTTTGAACATTGTAGGATACCAATAATTACTTGTGGAATAATGAGCTAATATTATGACCTTTTATATATACCAGTGTTAGCGACTTCCTTAATCACTCTATAAAACACTGTAAGATTATAAATCACAGAGCATTGTTTAGGAATCGTTGCAGATCATTTCTTGTTTAATTATTTGTATTTTTCTTTATATATTGCTGATTGGTAGAAATAAGGTGTTTTTGTTTGTTTGTTTGTTTAATGTTTTATCTCTATGTGTACTCAGGACAGCATGGCAAATTATACTGTAGATGTGCTTCAGAAAAACATTTTTAAATATGTGACATCTAACAGGTTTGTGTTAATTATACAATAATCAATTTAGGTACCGGATTGCTGAGCAGATACAAAAGACTCAAACGGTTTTTTACTCCCTGATCTCCTTTGTCAAGGGTATAAACATCACCAAAAAAGGAAAGGTCTACATTGAAAAGGCTCCAGAGATCTCAGGTCCAGGTGGTCTTCCCACAATGGGCAAGGTCAAAAAAGGTCAAGGTCATTTATTGTCATCTGGCCTTGAACCATCACCAATAGACCTTGGTACCAGAAGCTCACATTTGCTTGTTCTGAAGATCTCTGTGGTGAGCTGTTTATGTAAACATATTTGACTATTCTGTCCATGTCACCAGCCCTAAATGTTGAACTCGCCCTTTCCTTAGGCCCCATAAAAACGAGATACTAATCATAAGTTTTACTATTACTACTAAACAATGTTGACAGACTACAAATCATTTGTTCCATAGTTTCATAGTTTGGCAATAGTCAAACATATAATCAATCCAGGCCAGCTGACACACATACTCTGCAAGCAAGAATATAACTTAGAACATGCATAATATTTTATAAAATTCTTCTATAAATTTGTACATTTAGATTTCACACTGATAAGAGGCAGTTACTATATTTTCTGTTATAATATAGAAGTGGATGTCAAACTCAGAAAAATTATGACTTACCCTGAATCAAATAGCAAAAGAACACTGGAAATCAAACATGTATCTTCAGATATTAAGCCCAAGTTTGTTTGTTTTCTGTTTCACTAAAATTGGCACTCACATTATCTACTTTCTTCAGATGTCTCTGAAATGCCTTTAAAATATTTGATAAAATAGCACCATTGACTATTATCTACACTTATGTTTCTATTCATTTTCCTTTTTTCTATCCCCAGTACCTTGTGACAATTTACCCCATAAATTCTCAAAATTTTATACCTTCCCTATGTATTTCCTCTTTAAATAAAATGTAAATAATTAATTTCAAGTCATCCATCAACTCATGATTTTTACAACTCCTCAGGACTTATTATCTTACTGTTTTTGTTATTCCCATGAAGAGAAACGTTGGGAAGTGGAAGGAGTATGAAGTTGCCTTATCTAATAATTTCCATCTTGGAGAATGCATTACATAAATACCGTGTTGTAAGAAAAAAGATTATCCATATTTAGAAGGTCTTTCAAAAAGTACTTGGAGTGAGTGAATGTGTGTGTGTTTCCAATTATTTTATTGATTTCTATTACTATAGTTCTCTAATACCAAGCAGGCATTTCTTTGCAAATCTTTCACGGAAATAGCTTCTAGTATGGAGATCTTCATATGTTTTCTTTAATTAATTAGCTTCAAGAAACCAATACTGAATCTTTACATCTAATTTAATTTAATTTAACTGTTATTACTTTCCATTCTTAGGCCTTAGTGAGATGGTAGAGTAGAAAGCTATTTGGTTTGCTTATTTGCTTTGAATAAAACATTAAATATCACCAATTTAAAGAAACAGCATAGGATTTAGAATTAGAAACCACGATTTTCAGTCCTTCCTTTTACTTATTCATCCATTTATATTCATTCATTCATCCATCCATTCCCTTATATAATACATACAAAAAGAATGATCTACTTGGCAGAATTGTTTGAAGGAAGAAACCAGGTTGTTCAAGCAAAATGTTTTTTCAGATTAAATTGCACTGATAACTTTAGTTGCATTGTTTAGTTACAAATGTTTTTCTTCTTGAATGAAATACAATCTCCATTTTAAGATTGTAAACATGATAAAATATTCCATTTATCTCCTTCTTTCTGATATACAACTGAAAAATAGTAAAGAATACAAAAGCCTAATTATATAGAGAATAGGAGAAACAACATTAATAAATGTGAGACTTGCATATATTTCTTGCATATATTCCTTGCATATATTTCTAGACTTGCATGTATTTGCATATATTTCTATATCAGATGGAGGGGTGGTTAAATGGTGAAATACAGCAGCAGAAAAAAAAAAAGTAGAAAAATATTTCTCTTTTGCCCATAATGAAGACAAAGGAGAAAATAGTCAAATGTGATGTTATCTGCCAAGTCCTGATAACTCAAAAATGGTGAGGCTGTAATTTGCACATTGAAAGAGAAGTGAAACTGAAAAGCTCTGTAAAAAAAAAAAAATCTACCCTAATCATCTTTCTCACCATAATTTCTAACTTCTTGCTACTTAGCCAAAAAATATCTTGGCATGTTCTTTTATAATGAGATTGAATAAATTATCTTGTGATATTTAAGGCAGATTTTGAGGATGTTTTACCTCAGAATAAAGTCTTCTCATTTAGAAATTCCAAAGATTATTCAACCAGTCCTATATTTATACAATATCTCCTTATATTTTTCCTCTCTTGGTCTTAAATATGAACAGGAACCCAGAGATTACCAGGTACTTGGAAACAAACAAACAAACAAACACAACTAATTACCCATAAGAAGAACAGTAGGAAAAATTTGACATCAGAAGAAATATATAATTCTGGAAAGAGAAAGGAAATAATTCTCAAGAATTTAGTAAATAGGATTCTTCTTTAAAATTACTGAAGTATAGTTAACATACAGTGCTATATGAGTTTCAGATGTACATTGTAATGATTCAACAGTTCTGTGCCTTGTCCAATGCCCGTCATGATATGTGTCTCTCAATCCCCTTTACTTATTTCACCTATTTCCTCACCTACCTCCCATCGGCAACTACCAGCTTATTCTCTGTATTTAAGAATCTGTTTTTCTTTTTTCTTTATTTGTTCATTTGTTTTGTTTCCTAGATTCCACATGTGAGTGAAATCATATGTTGTTTTCCTCTATGTGACTTGTTTTAATTAACATAATATACTCTGGCTCTATCCACATTGAAGGAAATGGCAATTTCTCATTTTTATGGCTGAGTAATATTCCATTATATATAGCCACATATAATATATACCCCCACCATATATATATATATATATATTACATATATATATATATAATTTCCCCACCATACATATTATATATATTTATATAAATGAGTGTGTGTGTGTGTGTGTGTGTGTGTGTGTGTATGCATACTTCCCACATCTTTTTTATCCATTCACCCATGGAGGGATTCTTGGGAGGGATTCTTGGGTTGTTTTCATACCTTGGCTATTGTAAATAATGTTGCAATAAACATAGGGGTACATACACCTTTTTGAATCGGTGTTTTTGTTTTCTTTGGGTAAAAATACCCAGTAGTGGAGTTACTGGATAGTATATTGATTCTATTTTTAATTTTTGAGAAACTTCCATGCTGTTTTCCACAGTGGCTGCACTAATTAGCATTTCCACCAATAATGCATGAGAGTTCTTTTTTCCCTGATGATTAGTGATGCTAAGGATCTTTTCACGTGTCTGTTGACTATTTGAATGTCCTCTTTGGAAAAATGTCTTTTCAGGTCCTCTGTCCATATTTAATCAGATCCTTTGGGTTTTTTGATCTTGAGTTATATAGGTTCTCTATATATTTTAGATATTAACCCTTTATCATATATAACATTTAAAATATTTTCTCCATTCAGTAGTTTGACTTGTTATTTTGTTTATGGTATCCTTCTCTGTGCACATGCAGGAGAATGAAACTGGACCACTTTCTTACATCATAAAAAAAAAAAATAAACTCAAAGTGGGTTAAAAATCAGGATGGGAGAACTGACTTCATAAAACTCTGAGAAGAAAAAGTAAGTAGTAACTCCTTTGACACTAGTTGTGGAAACATTTTTCTAGATATGTCTCTTCACCAAGGGAAACAAAATCAAAGTAAACCATTGGGACTACACCAAAACAAAATAAATATGCCAAACATGTTATTATACCTTTATATATATATATTTTTTTTCAATTTTATTTAGTTTTTTTTAGTGTTCCAAAATTCATTGTTTAAGCATCACACCCAGTGCTCCATACAATACATGCCCTCCTTAATACCCACCACCAAGCTCACCCAACCACCCACCTCCATCCCCTCCAAAACCCTCAGTTTGTTTCTCAGGCTCCACAGTCCCTCATGATTTGTCTCCTCCTCTAATTTCCCCCAACTCACTTCTCCTCTCCATCTCCCAATGTCCTCCGTGTTCTTCCTTATGCTCCACAAGTAAGTGAAACCATATGATAATTGACTTTCTCTGCTTGACTTATTCACTCAGAATAATCTCCTCCAGTCCTGTCCATGTTGATACAAAAGTTGGGTTTTCATACCTCTTGATGGCTGCATAATATTCCATTGTATATATCAACCATGTCTTCTTTATCCATTCGTATGTTGAAGAGCATCTTTGCTCTTTCCACAATTTGGCAACTGTGGCCATTGCTGTTATGAACGCTGGGGTACAGATGGCCCTTCTTTTTGTTACATCTGTGTCTTTGGGGTAAATATCCAGTAGTGCAATTGCAGGGTCATAGGGTAGCTCTATTTTTAATTCTTAACGAATCTCCACACTGTTTTCCAAAGGGGCTGCACCAACTTGCATTCCCACCACCAGTGTCAGAGGGTTTCCCTTTCTCCACATCTTCTCCAACACTTGTTTACTGACTTGTTGATTTTGGCCATTCTGACTGGTGTAAGGTGGTATCCCCATGTCATTTTGATTTGAATCTCCCTTATGGCTAATCATGATGAACATTTGTTCACGTGTCTGTTAGCCATTTGTATATCTTCTTTGGAGAAGTGTCTGTTAATGTATTCTCCCCCTTTTTTGACATGATTATCTGTTTTGTGTGTGCTAAGTTTGAGGAGTTCTTCATAGATCTTGGGTATCAACCCTTTGTTTGTAGTGTCATTTGCGAATATCTTCTCCCATTCCATGGGCCATCTCTTTGTTTTGTTGACCGTTTCCTTTGCTGTGCAGAAACTTTTGATTTTGATGAAGTCCTAAAAGTTCATTATCACTTTTGTTTCCTTGGTCTTTGGAGGCATCTCTTAAAAGAATTTGTGTGGCCAATGTCGAAGAGGTGACTGCCTATGTTCTTCTCTAGGATTTTGATAGATTCTTGCCTCACATTGAGGTCTTTTATCCAACTTGAGTTTATCCTTGTTTATAGTGTGAGAGAATGGTCAAGTTTCATTCTTCTATACATAGTTGTTTAGTTTTCCTAGCACCATTTATTGAAAAGACTGTCTTTTTTCCACTGGATATTTTTCCTGCTTTGTCGAAGATTATTTGACCATAACATTAAGGGTCCATATCTGGGCTCTCTACTCTGTTCCACTGGTCTATGTGTCTGTTTTTGTGCCAGTATCATGCTGTCTTGGTAATCACAGCTTTGTAGTAAAGCTTAAAATCAGGCAACATGATGCCCCCAGCTTTGTTTTTCTCTTTCAACATTTCCTTAACAATTTGGGGTCTCTTCTGGTTCCATACAAATTTTAGGATTATTTGTTCCAGCTCTTTGAAAAATGCTGGTGGAATT
This sequence comes from Mustela erminea, assembly GCF_009829155.1. NCBI lineage: Eukaryota > Metazoa > Chordata > Mammalia > Carnivora > Mustelidae > Mustela > Mustela erminea. The sequence goes on from NC_045615.1 coordinate 81,536,872, forward strand.
TTGATCAGGATGGCATTGAAAGTATAGATAGCTCTAGGCAGTATAGACATTTTAACAATGTTTACTCTTCTGATCCAAGAGCATGGAATGCTTTTTCATCTTTTTGTGTTTTCTTCAATTTCTTTCATGAGTGTTCTGTAGTTCCTCAAGTACAGATTCTTTATGTCTTTGGTTAGGTTTAGTCCCAGGTATCTTACGGTTCTTGGTGCTATAGTAAATGGAATTAACTCCAATTTCCCTTTCTATATTTTCATTTAAGTGTGTAAGAAAGCAACTGATTTATGTGTATTGATTTTGTATCTTCCAACATTACTGAATTGTTATATGAGTTCTAATAGTTTGGGGATGGAGTCTTTTGGGTTTTCCACATAAAGTTACATGTCATCTGTGAAGAGAGAGAGTTTGACTTCTTCTTTGCCAATCTGAATATCTTTTGTTGTTGTTGTTGTTATCTGATTGCTGTTGCTAGGACTTCTAGTACTATGTTGAACAACAGTGGCAAGAGTGGACATCCTTGTCGTGTTCCTGATCTCAAAGGCAAGGCTGTCAGCGTTTCCCCATTGAGAATGATATTTGCTGTTGGTTTTTCATAGATAGATTTTATGAAGTTGAAGAATGTTCCTCCTATCACTATACTTTTAAAGGTTTTAATCAAGAATGGATGCTGTATCTTGTTAAATGCTTTTCCTGCATCAACTGAAAGGACTATGTGGTTCTTCTCCCTTCTCTTATTGATTTGTTCTATCACATTGATTTGTGAATGTTGAACCATTTGCATCTCATGGATAAATCCCACCTGGTCATGGTAGACAATCTTTTTAATATTGGATCATATTAGCTACGATCTTGTTGAGGATCTTGGCATCCATATTCATCAGGGATATTGGTCTGAAATTCTCCTTTTTGGTGGGGTCTTTGCCTCATTTAGGGATCAGGGTAATGCTGGGTTCATAGAGAGTCTGGAAGTTTTCTAAGTGTTTGCCCTAGGGTATGCACCTCACAGACACTGCAAGTACTTTTTAACCTTATATAATCTCAATTCCTCTATCTCAACCCTTATAATGTTGCTGTAATTCACTTCACATGTCTATAAGCTATAATCATCATATATATTATTACCATTATCTTGAACTAGTATTTATTTTATTAAGAATAAGAAAAATAATAGATTTTTATTTGCCTTTATTTATTTCTTTTCTAACACTCTTTCTTTTATTTATATAAATCTAAATTTCTGACCTATAGTTTTATTTCTCTCAGAAAAACTTGCAACCCTTTTTGCAAGGTAGTTTTACTGGTGACAAGTTCACTTAGTTTTGTTAGTCCAAGAAAGTCTTTATTTGGCCTTCACTTTTGAAGAATAACTTGCTAGATTCAGAATACTAGGTTGGTGGCCCTTTTTTTTTTTTTTTTTAAATTAACACTTTCTATTTATAATACTTGAAATATTTCACCCCATTCTGTTTGCTTGCATGGTTCCTGTATTCTGAAGAGTTTCTTTTCCCTGTTCTTCTTTAGTTAAGCTTCACCCCTACTCCCTGATCCTCTACTGCTTCTTTCAAGACTTTCTCTTGGCTTTGATTTTCTACAATTCAAACATGATATATACCTGGGTGTATGTTTCATTTTTGTTTTTTGTTTGTTTTGATTTGGTTTTGTATTGTATTGTGGCTGGTGTATTCTGAGCTTCCTGGTTTTATAGTTAACTTCTCTTACTAATTCTTGAAAATTCTCAAGGATTATCAGTTCAAACATTTCTTCTATTTTTTTTTCTTTTTCTGATATTCTTTTTCTGGTCTTCCATTGCATATAGTTACAGTTTTCATAATTGTCCACAGTTTATGGATATTCTGTTCTGTGTTTTCTTTTCTTTACATTTTCATTTTGGAAGTATCTATTGATATATCTGTGGCAAGATCAGTGATTCTTTCTTACCTATGCCCAGTCTACTGATGAGCCATCAAAGATGATTTTGATTCTTAGCATTTCCTTTTTTTTTTTTTTCTAGTTTGGATATCATTAGTTTATTCTAAAAGAGAGACATAGAGGGGCGCCTGGGTGACTCAGTGGTTAAAGCCTCTGTCTTCAGCTCAGGTCGTGATCTCAGGGTCCTGGGATGGAGCCCCATGTCGGGCTCTCTGCTCAGCAGGGAGCCTGCTTCCCCCCTCTCTCTCTCTGCCTGCCTCTCTGCCTACTTGTGAACTCTCTCTCTCTCTGTGTCAAATAAAAAAATAAAATCTTAAAAAAAAGAGAGACATAGAAATTATTTATGTAATGAAAGATTTCACAACTTTTCTGTAATGGGCAACTTCACTTGATGCCATTTCAATAATGATTTATTTCAGTCTACATACTTTCTATGAATATCACCATCTCTAAATAAGAAATAATCCTTGTCATCTAGAATGACTTTGGTGCCTACATATTCTGGGAGAAGAAATATATCTTCGACCTTCACACTAACTGGTTGACTCTCTACAACCTTTCCTCCAGAGCCTGATTCAACATTACTACCATTGTTTGCAACACTTTTCCTTGAGAGTTTTCTGGAAGCATAATACTTCCTGTGGTTATGGTTTCAGATGTGCCCTTTCTTTCTTTTTTTTCTTTCTTTTTTTTTTTTTTTAAGATTTATTTATTTGTTTATTTGAGAGAGAGAGAGCAGAGCAAGTGAGAACACAAGTTGAGGGGGAGGCAAAGGGAGAGGGAGAACAGGCTCCCCAGTGAGCAGGGAGCCTGATGTGGGCCTAGATCCAAGGACTCTGGGGGAATGACCTGAGCCAAAGGCAGGCACTTAGCCCACTGAGCCACCCAGGCACCCCTCAGCTGTGCCCTTTCAACTAAAACTGAGGCAAAAGAGGAAGAAACTTTTCTAAATGCCTGTTCTGCCTGACTCCAGCTTGCTGAAATTGGTTCTCTGCTCTCAAACTGCCACGGACTGTGGCAGGGAGACTCACAGTCTGATACTCAGGATCATTTCCGTTTTATTCTTTCTTAGAATTTCCATCCCTTTGCTTTATGACCCATCTATTTTTGCATGTCACCCACTTTTTCCTTTAGAGTTCTTAGCATTATTAATCATAGATATTTTAAATTTCTGATCTGATCATCCTAACATCATTGTTGTAGATGAGTCTTGATCTGATGGTTATGTTGTCTTTCAGACTGCTTTTTGTTTGTTTTCTTTTGTTTTGTTTATTTTATTTTATTTTATTTTATTTTATTTTATTTAACATGCCTTGTATCTTTTTGTTGAAAGAAATAATGATGTGTTGGGAATAAGGATCTAAGGTAAACATGCCTATAGTATGAAGTTTTGGGTTTATCTGGCTAGGGGTTAAGCTATGTTTGCTGTAGCTATAGGGTTAGAGGCTAAAATTTCCTCTAGTATTGTGTTGTTCTCCCTGTTGTCTTTTGTTTTTTCTATAACTCCTAAAATAGGGCCTGAAGTTTACAGTAATTTACCTATAATTTCCTGTTATTATATAGGAACATTACTGATGTGAATTACAAGTGTGAAGGAAGCAGTCTATATTCTAATGATTAGATCTTAGTGAGCTTGAGTTGAAAATTTTCCTTCCTTCATATCAAAGGCTAGGGCAGGCTGAAATTAGACACTGGTTTAACCTTAGTTAGTTAGGCTCTAGTAAAATAGTTGCTCTTGAGTACAGGACTTAATAATGATCACAGAGAGCTATAGCCTTATTTAAAATAGTTAATTTTCAGGGCACCTGGGTATCTCAGTGGGTTGAGCCTCTGCCATTGGCTCAGCTCTTGATCTCATGAGGTCCTGGGATCTAGCCCCACATCTGGCTCTCTGCTTGGCAGGGAGCCTGCTTCCCCTTCTCTCTGTGCCTGCCTTTCTGCCTACTTGTGATCTCTCTCCCTTTCTGTTAAATAAACAAAATCTTTAATAAATAAATAAATAAATAAGTTACTCCCCAACCCCCCGCCCGCGTTAAGTGCAAAAGGATTTTCTCTCAGATCTTCACAGTGAGAAACAGAACTCTTAGAAGAAAAACCCAGGAAAGAGTGGAGGCCCCCAAATTAGGCTTCTCTGGATGTAGTCCATAGTAAGCCTCCAGGAATTTGTCAATCATAATGTAACGTGTTGCTGCTGATACTGACTTTGGCTTTGGTCTTCTGCTGTTGGGCTATTTGCCCCAATAAGCTGTGATTCTCTGTATATGAGAAGTGAGCTTGAGTTGAAGTTTTTAGTTTCCAAGACAGACATTTACCCTATGAGCTCAATTCTCTGATCTAAGAAGAGCTGTTGATTTTCAGTTTGTTCACATTTTTTCTGGGTGTGATGATGGGAGCATTGACTTTTAAGTTCCAACCATGTTGTACTAAAAACTAAAGCTTCAGGGACTGCATCTCAAATTCACATTCTCTGCCCACAGCAATTACTCACTGTTCTTTATTGTTGCAGACCTTTGACAAAGTCAAAATAAGGTTCTGGAAAATTGGAAAATAAAGTAATGTAAGATTAAGGAAAGAAAGAAGCAAAAGATAAATGCTTCCTGGATGATTGAATATTAAACCCTCTGTATATAGTAGTAAATTCACAGAGAGGTCTTAATTTACCTACTTCACTCAAACAATGGTCATTTTTTCCTATTTTCCATTAGTTTCTTCCTGCAATATGAGTTCTTTTGTGGCCTTTATTTATAGTAATATTGCCTGCTGTTCTCTTTATGGGCCAATTTACATCTTTTGGGAGTAGACAGGGAAAATTTCAGAATGATTTAGGAACCAGCTGGATACAGTAACTTGCCATGTTTTTTCTCTGCCTATGAAGAGAACATCTGCTAGATATGCTGAGATGGAGTGTGCTTTTGTCTTCAGACTGAATCAAAATCTTGCCATATTTCCATTCTAAAAAGAAAATGTTTCAATGGTGCATTAAAACAAAACAAAACAAACAACAACAACAACAAAACCCAACCTCTAAGTAACAATTTGTTAAGAACCATGGCAGAGTTATGTTCTATTTTAGGGTCTTGAATGTAATGTACCATCACTAAAAAAGGGTATGGAGCAAAGCAAGCTGAGCCCATGCCTGCTATGGCCTTCTTTAGGTTGTTAAATCTCCTCCTAAGAAAACATGGGAAATATTAATAATCTGACCAGAACTGTCAAGGATCACATGGTGGTCTTATGCCAAGCAGATTTAGTGATACTTTAAGTAAAATAATCCTAAACAAGCTGGAGAGAAATCTGACCATAAAATTGTTACCATTTTAAGGTCACTCTTTGAAATGTAGTACACCCATTAGCAGCTAAAATAATAATCCCTACTCTTTTTGATTATAGTATATTACTGATACATGACTGTCACCAACTTTCAGTTCTGCCAAATGGTATATAAGAGATAGACACATTTAATTCAACACATAAATATGACACATATAGAATATTATTTTACAAATTTTAAAAAATAGATACTGATTGAACTTAGTTTTTGGTAACTACCATTACTTGCATAGACTCCCTTCCCCTACCCCCATCATGTATCAGTACCACAAATAGCCAAATACTTCCTGACATTAAAGATATTCTGTTGATGACAATAACCATCCTTTACTTTATTTTAGAAAGAGCACACAAGCATGTGGGAGGGGTGAAAGCGGGTAGGGATAATGCCAAGCAGACTTTGCACAGAGTGAGCATGACATTGGACCTCAATCTCATGACTCTGAGATCAAGACCTGAGAAGAATCCAAGAATCAGGCATCCCAATAATCACCATTTTTCCCCCAAGATTTTACTCATTTATTTGAGAGAGAAAGAGAGAGAGAGATAGTAAGAGCAGGAGGAGCAGCAGAGGAAGAGGGGGAACCAGGCTCTCTGCTGAGCAGTGAACATGATGCCAAGCTTGATCCCAGGACCCTTGGGATCATGCCCTGAGGTGAAGGCAGATGCTTAACCAACTGAGCCACCTAAGTGCTTCCATCATTTAAAATTTTAATTCTCTGGTTATTTTCTTGTAACCTACAGGCTTCCAGTTACAGAATGGATAAATTACAGGAGTAATAGGCACAACATTAGGAATACAGTCAATAATACTGTAATAGCAATACAATGGAACAAATGATACTTACACTTGTGGTGAACATAGTGCAATGTATATTCTTATTGAATCACTAAGCTATATACCTGAAATACAATGTAACATTGTGTGCCAATTATATGCAAAAATAATAAACTTGGAATCATAAAAATATAAAAATCACTTCTTATCTAATATATAAGTATTCACCCAAAAATTTTCTCCTCTGAAAGATATTTACATTTCATTTAAGTGGTAAAATAATAAAATTACATACAAATCAATTATATGCATTAAATCAATTTTTAATTTCATCTATCCTACCTCTCCTTAATCCAATCTACCATCACTCTTCTCTGATTTACTGAAATAGCTTCTGACTTATCTTTCTAAAATCACTTGTGCCCCAATTTGATCACTTATCCACTAAGCATACTGATTGACCTTTTCAAAAAACATATTTGAACTTAGTACCATCTGCTTAAAACACACATTGTCTTCCCATCATTCCTCTAATAAGACCTACAGGGTTCTACATGCCCTTACCATTGCCCATTTCTCCAGCTGTCTGTACTCAGTATTACCCAGCTTCTTCAGTCTCCCTACACATTAGGCTCGCACCTAGTCTTTCCCACGTTGTTCCCATTGTTTGGAACCTTCTTTTCTCTCCTGTTTGTCCTTAGTTAACTCCTACAAATCTTTTAACGGAGCATTTCTTGCTCTATTTCCTCCCCATCAGCATCAGGTCAGATCTCCTATGAAGCATTATCAACTCATACCTCCTCTTCCACTCAACTTACCACTATTGCCCATCTCACCATGACAAGAACATGCAGCAAACAGATGAATCTGAGTCTCACTGGACATTTAATTGAGGAAGGCATGCATGTGCTGGAGATAATATATTCCTGGTACATTTTTATATGACTGGACATACACAGGCAGACATTAAGAGGGAAAGAGAAAGAAAGAGATTGAGAGAAAGATAAATGCAGAACTAACACCTTTCTAATTGATGACATATTTTCAGGAACCCGAAATATGTATTCATGTTTGCATTGAAAGGCAGATGGTGTTTATCATTGTATTAACATGAGATAGAATACAATGATTATTCATATTGTTTCACATCTGTTTTTAAAAGTTAATACAGTTGACCTTCATTATTTTAGATTCTATATTTGCAAATTCATCTACTTGCTAAAATTTATTTGTAACCCCCCAAATCTATACTCACTGCACTTTCATGTCATTTCTAAACATGTGCAAAACTGAAAAAAAAAGAAAAAAAGGTGTCACCTGACATGGCCATTCCTGCCTGAAGTCAAATAAGGAGACTCTCTGCCTGCTTGTTTCAGTTTCCATTCAGAAATGACCAGAGGAAGGAAATAGTAGGAGGTAGTGCAGTATAGTGTAAGAAGCTGTTGCTCCAGGACCAGCTAGTGGGCCTTGAATCTCAACTCTGGGACTTCTGAGTTGGGTGGCCTCAAACAAGTAACTTAACACTACTGAATCTACTTTTCTCTTTTGTCAAAGAAAGAAAATAGCATTTACCAGAATGAGTTGATGATTTGTTATGATTTAATCATTTAAATATTTACTAATTCAATATTCTTGGCAACTTTCTAGAACAGAATTAACATGAATGATAATTGGCTGTACATTAAAAATTAAATGTAAATAAAATTTATAGACTTTTGAAATAAGAATTCCATAGAGTAATACTGAAAATTGATGGTCTTAAACAAAGTCCTTAATTTAAAGTGAAAAATTTTTACCCACAAAGATTAAAACAATGTTCTAAAGTAGTACAGCTATTCCCTGAGATAAATATATCTAGAACTCAGATATACCGATTCTTTCAGAGTACTAAACGTTTCACAAAATTATACAGATTCTATTTCTCTGTTTCTTTGTCTCTCTTCCAGAAAGTGACATCTGAAGTAAAAATTGAATAAAGAAAGAAAAGACATCAAAATGCAATAGCTAATATTTGAGGGAAAATAGTAATAGTGGTTTCTTATTTTCTAGAAGTCCTGTTTGTTTTCATACAAAATGGATATGTAGCATCTACCCTGAAATGTTGTTATTGTGAGGGTTAAATAAAAGGATGATTTTGTAATTTAATCCACATTTCTAAGTAGTAATGGAGAAAGTCTGAGATTAATTAATCTGCTATATAAAACTCTGTTTAAAAAAACATAACAACCCAGGAACAATGTTGGATTTGAACAGAATTTAAAATCTTGCAACTCAACTTGTAAGATTATCAGATCTGGCAAGATTTTCTCATAAAAATGGTTATTATGGGCCAAAATATTAAATTTTAATGCAGAGTTATTTTTCTTTGTTTTTAACAAGCTGCCTTCAACTAGAAAATGAATGTTCACTCACTTTTTTCCTAGTTTTTAGACAGTTTTAAGAAAACAACCTTCTAGTAAAAAGCTAAAATCATATTTGATCAGTTCCTCTCTATTGTGGGGCTTGACATAAGAAATCTTACAACACACTTACCTGTCTCCAAACCTATCATCTTTGGCCCAGTACATGATCACCTGCAATAAAGATCATGTTTCTCAGCCTCCCTTACAGCTAGTTGTAGCCTCATATTAAAATTCTGGTTACTGGATTTTAAAAGAAGTGTTAGGTGGCATCTTGTCAAAGATCTCAAAAAAAAAAAAAAGTGGGGGGGGCAAGAAAACAAGGGGAAAAGGAAGGAAAGAAAAGGAAAAGAAAGGGGGAAAGGAAAGGAAAAGCTGGTGAAAGCTGTTGCAGATTCTCCATCCCGTATCCTCTCTTTTGTCCAACCTCCTTGAAAGTGGAATATGGAGACATGACCAGTTCCATGGCCATTTAAACAGTGTGATTACATAGGATCTGATGCTCAGAAGGGCCCCACACTTGATTAATTGCCCTGCTGTAGTCATCATTAAATCTTAATTGTATCTTTGAGCTTATTTTCTGTAAGTGAATTCCTGTGGGACAATGAAGGATGTGTTTGAGCAGAAGAGGTACATGCAATATACATTTCAGATGTTCATTGTTTCCTCATGTATAGAATTCTCAATGACCTATGGGTGAGACGTTCAGGGGACTATGTGGAGAAGATCAGTGATGCAAATTCAGTACAAAGTTAACATGTTACATGTTTGAGTGAGCTAGTAAAGAATGCTGTCAGTTCTGAAAGATCATATTTGTATTTGAAGAACTCCCTTCAAATTTACAAAGAAGACAGTAGCATTCTAAAAATCATGAAGAACCAGAGAACTCCTTCCTATCCTTTCTTACTTGTGTCATTTCCTTGTGTTATCCAAACACTTAGGCTGAAAACAATGATTTGGAAGGAAAGGAGAAAGTAAGGCAACCTTTATTTCTTTCTCCTTTCAGTCTTCCCTCTGTTTTTAGTAAAGGTACAGTGTTTTGATAGATTATGCACATGTAAAAAGTGGGAAAAACCATCTGAGTTAGTTTTGTGTAATATTTACAGCACTCTGGATGTAAGAGGTATAAAATATGAATTGTCTTCTGGTGACTACATATATGAGCTAAATGTTTTTATACTTGCATCTAAAAATAGCACTGCATAATATAAAGGTAACTGATAAAATCCATGCTAATAATTTATTTTTTTTTACTTGTCTTTATTTAGAAGAGGATTAATAGCAAATAAAAAACACACTCTAACAAGCTGAGAGAGATACTGCAAAAGAAAAAAGGAGAAAAGAAGGAGTTTTATGTTTTAGTAAATTTCACTGCATCGTTTCCTGTTTTTTGAAAAAGGATCCCCATATTTTCATTTTGCACTGTGCCCCAGAAATTATATAGCTGGCTCCACATGGAGGTGATGGTAGAAATCATTCTCAGTCCATGAGACTGGGGGCCAAACACTAGCAGTGGCAGAAGGAAAGCTGGAAGCAGGCTGGGTTCCATATGACTGCCAAGAATTATAAACCAGCCATGAGCTGTTCACATCCAGATTTCCCAGAATGAGAAATAAACTACTATCATGTTTAACCAACCATTTAGAGGAGGTTCTGTTATTCTGTAACTCATACCAACACTGAATTGAATAAAAGGAGTTTTAAAAGGAGCAGAGCTGATTGTCATATATTTTAAATTACAGAAACCATCCTATAGTGAAGACAAAAAAAAAAAAAATCTTCTTTACAAAAAAAATGGCCACAGAGATAAGTGACTAGATGCATAATGTGACTTAAGTGATAGGTTAGCTACCCTGAATTTGTGCATGTTCTGTTATACTTTGATTTGTTTTTACAAAATATAAATGGCCCTGAACAAAACAATTTACTTGGGTGTGGATCCTTGGATTAGAGTAAATTACTATTATCTTCTCTACATCAGAGACATATATTTTATGTTCATATTATTTGAACATATTGATAACATAGGGAAAACCACTACAGAAATTAAGTGAGATCTAAGGCATTGTCCTGGTGCTAAAAGTAATATCTTCTAGTGAGAAACAGGAAGGGAAATATCTTGATACTTGCAAAGCAGAATGAATTCTTGTTACTTTGGTGATACAAAGAACATGTTACAGGAATAACTCTTACAAATAAGGGAATCAGAGAAATTATGTGGGTCAGTAGTATTAGAGGTGCCAATTATAGGGTTAATGAGATTCTATAGGAAGAAAAAGAGAACAGAATTTGCAGACTAAAATAATCCATAGGATGATGTGCAGTTATGATGTTCATCAGCCAGAGAAAGCCTGGTCATATTTACAAAAGTGAACTTGTTTGGACTTAGCTATTTAATTTTTTCCTTTGACTTCAAGACAGATTACTAGCTCAGAATATAAAACAGTGGTATGTGGAAACTGGCACTTCTAGAAAATATCAAATGCATGGATAAGAATGGAATTTAAATAGCTGAATATTTGGGATATTATTTTCTTTAATTAAAATATAGCAAACAGAACCACAGAATGAAGTGGAGGGGTGATGCAGTAGCATATTTCTTTGATGATTTAAAGAAAGAAATGCCATGATCCAGTAACACTTAGAAATATATCTCAAATACTACTGAAAATAGATTAAAGGAGAAATGGGAATGAGTTAGACTAATTAGACTTGTATATTCAATAACCTAGATAAAAGATAATAGGGTTGGCGTAGAAGAGTTCAATAGAAATAAAATTGAGGAAATTTAAAATAACAATAAATTTCAAAAGAAATTAAAGTTTACGGAAATAAATACATTCATGTAATGATTTCTGTATCCTCTCTCATGGAAACATATTGTAAACACAACCAGATACTGAGTGATCAAAATTATTGTATAAAGAAATAAAGTAGCAGATAATAAATTAAATAATAAATAAATAAATAGCACTTCAGCTCCTTAATGTCAATTTCTTTTTCCCTAAAATAATTCTTCACAAATGTTATGTTTTCCAGCTAAAAACTGGCCGTCCTGAATGAAATATAGGTATAAGTCTATGTTTGTAAGTCAGGGCTTGACTTTTCAATTAAGGTAAAGATAATAACGTTTGTGCTCCATGAATCAATCAAAGTACAAATCAAACTTCTCCTAATAAAATTAGACTCAATATTAGCTTTTGCAATGATGTGGAGGGACAAGAGGCCGGACACTAAACTTTGTTGAGTTCCTACTATGTGCCAGGCCTGTGTTTGTGTTTTATATTCATTATCTCTTTTATCCTCCCCAAAACACTGTGAGGGTAGATACTACCATCATTTTATAGACCAGAAAACAATCTGGTTTAGTGAAATGGAGTTAGTTGCCCAAGGTCACATAACTAGGAAATGCATTTAATTCTAAATCTGTCTGTTACAGTGGAAAGAGTTGCTGTGGAAGCACACTGCCATCCAGGCAGAGCGACCAGCATTAATCATCTGTGAAAGAGCTTGTGAAGTCTTAAATGGATCAAGTTTGTGAAGAATAAAAAGGTCTTGTTATTTCATCTAAAACTTTAATCAAGTTTCAATATGCACTACCGACCCTAGCAACCAGTGAGTTCCACATGAAGCCAATGGAAAAAGAGATCATGAAGACAGATGGAGCCTTTGGATCCATGCACGATTATTGCCTTATGTTCTTTTATATGATCCCTGTAAAAATAGGTCAGCTTAGCTGTCTTACTCAGATGAAAATGTAATAAATGTTTACACAATTCATCACTTAAAGAACCTAAATTTAATTTCCTACTTGGACTCCTGTCTTTAATAAAAATATGGAAGAAACAGCCTGTGTTATTTACCTCTTGAGAATGACAAGTTATAAAGTGAGATCTTTGAGATAGTAAGTGTACTTGTTTCCAAAGCTTTTTTTTCAAATCACTGCAGTTGTCGCAGTCATCAGTATGGAATGATTTGACTAGATGATCGATCTTTCCTATTTATCAACCAGCTTCATTAGAAAAGGTCATCAAAAATTGCTCCGTCTGTCATTATAGTGGCTTGGTATAAAAACATTCTTATGATCATATCTCAATAAAATGACATTTAATTGACCTTTAAAGAAATAGCAAGTTTTGAAGTATAGTGACTGTAATTTCAACTTTTTTTTTTTTAACAGAAGAGAAAGAATCAGAGGTTTCATAGTGAATCTTAAATTACCCAAAGCACCTTATATTGGCAAGTTATGATGAATTTTGAGGGCTTCACACCTTTCAGAGGCCTTTACCTATCTTCTGCTAATTGAAACTTCAGTGTTTACGTTTTCTTCTTTTTCTTTACTGTAATTTAACTTTTATCTCTAAAACAATCCTTGGCTATTAAGATATTTATATTCAAATATAACTTACTATATTAAGTCTCCCATTTGAGAGAGTTGAGTTGAGTGCACTAATAATGAGTGATTTCATAAAAAGAAAGAACATTTGAAATTAAGTAGAATACAATAAAGGTAAAGAACTAATAGATAAAATATCTCTGAAATAATGTTAATAACAGAATCTTTTCCATATCATAATTTTAACTAGAGATTCTCTGTTATCTTTTAATAAAAGAATATAAATCCTTAGTTACTCAGATTTATTTCATTTCATTTTGAATTATTTTAACAAAGATAATGTCTTAAAGGTATAGGAGAATTGACAACTACAAGTACAAAATGTGATTTTAAGTGAATATTCCTGAAGAAATTTATTTTCCTTGTGCTTAAACACTTTTTAGGTATAAATAAACATATTAGCAGTTAATTGCATGTGTATGTTTTATGCATTAGCAGAGATTCACTTTAAAAGGGGGAAAAGTAAATGATAGTTACATAATGGACATGAAAGGGAAAAAATAAAAACTGTTCTTGGAGTTAGATACTTAGTTATTGCAGCTGAAGAGGGAATAGGCAAAATGCCAGTCTCCTAGTCTTTCCCAGAAAGACGTCTGACTGCATACTTTACAAGATATTGACTATAACTTGCTTTTCTTTGTGTATCAATAGCTCCATTTGGGGGACTTTCTTCATCTCTTTATTTTTTTTTTTTTTTTTTTTTTATTTTTATTTATTTATTTATTTATTTATTTAGTAAGTTTTTTTTTTTTTTTTTTTTTTTTTTTTTATTTCCAGCATAACAGTATTCATTATTTTTGCACCACACCCCGTGCTCCATGCAATCCGTGCCCTCTATAATACCCACCACCTGGTACCCCAACCTCCCACCCCCCGTCCCTTCAAAACCCTCAGATTGTCTTTAAAAGAAATGGTTTCCTCAAATGTTCTGTGACACATTTTTGTCCATAAATCCCATTCATCTTTCTGTCATGTTTGTTATCTGCCCCTCTGATACCTACCAAGAAAAGAAAACATTCTTTGCAACAGTGGTTCCAAAGTGTCCCCCTGCCTCTGGTCCAAGTAGCTACCTAGGACACTACTTTGCTTCTCTAGCATCCAAATTAGAATTAGAACTTTCAGTTTTAGTCTAGGAGTCTGTTTAGACAGTTTTCCAGAGATAGGGGTAGAAGGATGGCAGAGGGTCCTACCTAGTTGGTCCAAGTGCCACTCCCAAACTGTCATCTGAAGAGTGCCCCAGGGTCCCCTTCTTGTGTTTTCTCAGGGTGAAATTAGAGCTCCTAAGAACCACTCCTACCTGTTCCAACATGTGCCATAGTCTTCACTATTTGTAATTGACTGTGGTCTTACCTGGGTTCTATTGACCTACAGATCATATCCTCTCTCTGTCTCTCCCTGTCTCTCTTGGTTTCTTTTTCCTTCCATGAATTATTCATATTATCACTGGATAGAGCATTCCTTCATTTATTCTAGAAAAGTATTTTCTTAAAGGTCTTTATTTAATCATTGATTATGCTTTTCAGTAGAAAGGAAAATTGGTGTTGGTGCACTTATGTTCAGATCATTATCTCTAGGGTCATTTAAAAATAATAGGATTGTGAAGGCTATTCAAAGTCTTTTGTAGTACAAGTTCTCATAGTTCTATTCTCATCCACATTTGGTTTCATTTAATCTGAATCCTTTTTTCCAAATCTCCTTAAATACATTTTAAAGCTAACAAATAGTGAAGAGGAATAAGCAAGTCTGAAACATCTTTAACAGTTCCTTTTCATATCTTCATATGACATTTTTCTTTTTTTTTTTAAAGATTTTATTTATTTATTTGATAGAGAGAGAGATCACAAGTAGGCAGAGCAACAGTCAGGGAGAGAGGGGAAGCAAGCTCCGGGCTGAGCAGAGAGCCTGATGCAGGGCTGGATCCCAGAACCCAGAAATCATGACCTGGGCCAAAGGCAAAGGCTTAACCCACTGAGCCACCCAGGTGCCCCCATATGACATTTTTCATAGGAACATTTTACCTGGTGAAGGAATTTTTTTTATTATATTTAATTATGATATCACCTTGAATATAGATTCTTATCTATAGAATCTTTTTATAAGTTGTAAACAAGATTACTTTTTTCCAGCTTAAAATTGGGTAGTTATATATGCCCCCTTAGTTCTAATCTCAAAAGAATGTTTCAGTGGTGCAGTTGAGGCTCAGGTAGACCGCCTAAGCCCTATGAGCTGCTGCCAAGCCTAACGCCTCCTGCCCTTAGCTGTATGTACATTATGTCCATTTCATTCTCAGAATTCACAGAGTGTTTTGCAGATGGTAGGCTCCCTGTAAATGTATTTAGAAAGATTAGATGTTATATCAACAACAGAAAGGAAAGGGAAAAGGAAAATACCAAATTTAAAGGCAAACCTCTCACAGAGACATAATTTACCAAAGTGATGTCCCTACATTTTTTAATGCCTCATAAAACAAGGAAACCTTCAATTTTTTCATGAACAATTTTGCATTACAGCAACAAAAAATCTAATTACTTTATTATCAATTGACCTGATGGCAGCTGCATGAAAGCTTACTTCAAAGCTTACTTTTATTAGAGAGAAAAAAGTAGAAACTAAAGCTGTAACAACATTTTATTGTCAAAAGCATTTATTCCGTACTCGTCTCTGGAAAGCACTGAGGAAGTGGCTGCTGTGATTCTTGTGCTCAATAAGCCTACAGTCCAGTGAACCCAGAGTAAATTAAAAAAAAAAAAAATTGGGGAGTTTATTATGCATCTTTGGAATTTGTATGATAACTTTTTAATAACACGATTTAATAATATGTTTCCCTGTTTACTCAGGAACACTAGCATTCCTTTTAAAATAACAATAGTGTCCTTACCAGACAATGACCATTAGTCATGATGGTGACCTTGAGTATTTGGCTAACTAGAGACATTCTTACCTGGCACATTTAACTAAATGAATTAAAGGAAGGACAACGGAGGTCAAATCAGGCATTACTTTAGTTAACTCTTTCTAGCTTAGTCCACATCACATGTGGAGGCTTTCTGTGTTTCTTAGAATGTGCAGATTGTGCAGCTCTAAGTACGAAATTGACATATGTGTATAGTTCAAATGTAAACCTAACTTTCTCACCAAAGGCCTTTAGTTATGTCTCTGAGTGTAAATGAAGGATAGAGATTTATAAACTAACTTTTTGCCTGATTTTCCTAGTTTCATTACAATCTCCCTCTGAAAATTGAAGTCCCATTTTATGAATTTGAAAACACTTACTGTCAGTAAAACCAACTGTCATGTTGTAAGAGTGATAGAGAGAAAATTGCATATAGGTTATATAATTTTAAGAAAATGTCATAAAGATATAGTTTTGCTTGGCTTCTAGACCAGCATATATCATATATTTCCCCTAAAATTAGAAAGAGAGGGGGAGGAAATGCTGTTCTATGCACAAAGCAACTCAATTTTAGCCAGACAGGGTAGAATTGAATCTAAGTCCTAAGGTCTCATCTGTCATGTAGAATTTTGTTTCCTTTCAAAATTTAACTATACAAATGCTGAATTTTATTATATAAGAAGCAATAAATTAGAGTTTCTGAGTGGAGAGCAGGAGTAAGGGAAGAGAGGAAAAGAGATCTTTTTCCCTCTCTGCAACTCTCTTCCTTCATCATATTTTATCATACTCTCTAGGCATTAATAATACACTATCCTCTTTTGTGCTCTTTCATTGATTTCTTGGTTTTTCTCCATTTTGCTTCCTATTGCCCCTATACCAGAATACAAGCAAAGTAAAGTAAAATTCAAATCACTTAAATTCATAGTTTGTTAGCAGCTGTATTAAATGATTTAATACAATATTTAGAAACATTTGAGTAAGATAATGTTAGCCCAGTGTAAATTTAGAGATTAATGTTGAGATTAGGAACAAAGGACTCTAAAGTCAGACAGAATCTGAGTCCTGACTCTGTGGCTTCCCGAATTATGTGAATTTGGGAAATTTGCCCGTGTTTCTCAAAACTCTGTTTCTTCTATTGGACAGTGAGAGCAACATTTCCTAGTTTGTATCATCAATGTGGGGATCTGAGCAGATGTCATACACAAAGAAAACAAAGTCCTTAGTATGTGACCAAATAATGATCTGATGGTTCCTGACGATTTTTATAATTTCAATGACCTATTTTTTTACACCATGTCCTATAATGAATTGAAGGTATTCACATAAATATACAGATACATGCACACATATTTTGAAGATAGTCAAAGGCTTCTCCATGAACACAGTACATTCAATTTAAGCTATAGTCTTCTGTTATAAACACCAAGAACCTTCTTTTACTCTGGGAAGTAAAGCATACCTGCCAATATGAAGGTTTCACAGAAGGAAAAATTAAATATTTCAGAATTTGGCCCTCTGCAGTGAACCCAGAGATACTAATTCCTTCTCTCTGATCAGTCATCATTCTTTTTGTTTCTTCTGATCCTATTTCCAGCCTGAGAATTCAAACTAACTTTCTTTTTGTGCACATTTCAATTTCACTTTACTTCTATACAATTTTTCCTTTCCTTTTTGATTTGCTCTGAGACCTAAGACCTGAGCTTAGATTTTTTCCTGGGTATGACCGCAGTTCCTTGGTCCACACAAAAATGTTAATTGGGATTTGTTGTCCTACTTTTAGCCACATCTGTTAACACCCTGCTTGGTAAATCTGGTTTCCAGATTTGGGCCCAGCTAGTCCAATTTGCTGCAGCCCATGACTTAACATTTAACTTATACATCAGTGTATGCACACATTCCACATGCATGAACGTATATAAATCACCACAGATTAAAATGGAACTTTGTCAAATGACACACTGTGACTTTGGTCACATTCCACTATGCCTTTCTTGTCCTAATAAAGATTTTAAAAGTAAGAGTGTCTATCATCATCAGATTTAATGATGAATAAAACAATTTGAATATGTTCAAGACTATACAATAACCAGTCTAGGATATTGGCAAACTGTTACTATTGAGGAAGTAGGATAATCTGCTATTTGTTTTATGTCTTTACCATGGAAATTAACCATCATTGAGACTATCAATAATATATACACTGACATGCTCAGCTATAGTGCAGTTTGAACAAAGTACTTTAAAATGGAGATCAATGTTCTATAATAAAATCTTAGGCAGGAAGTTGGCTAGAGATAATTTGCAGATGAAGAATCAGAGTCTACAGGTAGTTAGCTAATTTTGTCATGACCAATCACCTAATTTAGTGTTAAATCACTGTCTCAAACTCAGTCTTCTCAATCCTAGTCTGGAAGTCTTTATTTCTCATTATGCTCACATCGGAACTGATGAACAATGTATTTTACTTTCTGTGATTTTATGGTGGAAGTTAAGTAACATTTTCTTACGGGGAACTTAAAGTCTAAATTTAAGGGTGTTTTTTGTTTGTGTTTTGTTAGAGTTGATCTGTGACAAGACTGGTCTTGTTTTGTTTTTAAGTATATAATGTTTAGATGCTATAAAGTGTGTATAAATAAATGCCTACAAAATAATTTGAGTTCTAATTTTAAAGAAACTACAAATGTAATTCAATTATCTACTAAAAAATTCCCATGTTTTGGGGTGCCTGGGTGGCTCAGCGGGTTAAGCCTCTGCCTTTGGCTCAGGTCATGATCTCAG
Source organism: Mustela erminea (assembly GCF_009829155.1). Classification (NCBI taxonomy): domain Eukaryota; kingdom Metazoa; phylum Chordata; class Mammalia; order Carnivora; family Mustelidae; genus Mustela; species Mustela erminea. Next base: position 81,555,372 of record NC_045615.1, read on the forward strand.
GGTCCTGGGATCAAGCCCCACATTGGGCTATCTGCTCAGCAGGGAGCCTGCTTCCTCCTCTCTCTTTGCCTGCCTCTCTGCCTACTTGTGCTCTCTGTCTGTCAAATAAATAAATAAAATCTTAAAAAAAATTCCCATTTTTTAAGTTTTTGATAAATATTGTTCACCAGATAGAAATAGCAATTATATGAAAAATAATTTACTATGAAATGGTAATTTAGTAACTATTTCAAAAAAGAATAAAATTAACTAATTTGAAAATATTCAAGGTGATATTGCCTGGAATTGAATGGATTACCTAGTCTTGTCCAGATCCTTAACTGAAACTTCAAGAAGTCCATGCAATGAGTGGTTTCACCCAGAGTGTCCAACTGTCTAATGATAACTAGAAAAGTAAACCAGCTGTGGCAAAGGGCCTCACATATCTGTCACTTTGAAATATTCCAGCTGGAATTCATTTCTGGCAGGTTCCCTCTTTTTGCTGTCCCTTACTTCCTGTTGGAAGCTCACCCCACTAGTTGGCATTTACTATGGAGTTGAAATTTCTCTCCTAAGTTTACTTTCCCTTAACTGTGGGTTTTGTTTAGGTCTGATTCGCCAGTCTGTACACAATGACAGCCTTCCCTTCTTCATGTAGTCATGTAACCAGATGGAATCCATTTTCCAGACATTCTCATTGACCTGGAATTCAAAGAACAGACATTCCCCCACCCTAGCACCACACACACACACACACACACACACACACACACACACTGCCCTCTAAACCCTCACCACCTTCTCTATGTTCTCATAGTCAGGCACTTTGGCTGATGTTTCTGGGATCAGCCTCAGTAAACAGAACCTATCCAAGGCCTTAGAATCTGGTCAACAGATGGGGGTCTGCTTCCATCTCAGATGAGAACTACTTAGGGCATTTTTCCTTCTATTCTTCCTAGGGCCTCATCTCTGTTTTCAGATCAACGGTATCTTCTCTTTTTCATCTTTGTTAAAATAGAATCTATGATAGTCACAGATACAAGGAGAAGCACAAAAACAGCACTTTAGAGAAAGGCACTACTCTAGGCCTCAAATTCCACTTTATTTTAAAAGAGGGGAAAAAACACACCCAGGGAAACACAAGCATAACTAAAAACTTAAAACAGGTACTGTTTCTGTGCTGCACATATATTTTACTTAACATTAACTTTGTATTGGCTAAGTGTAAGAGACATTTTATTCATTCTCTTATTATATAGAGTTAACTGAGCTTGAGACAGTTTAAAGAATTCTATTTACTGAATATCATTTATGTACAAATATGATTGTCACATACAATTTTGACTTGTGTTGCTTTATTATATATATCTGTCAATCTCTATTTTGGAAAAAACTTATTATCATTATCACACAGTGTCCTTCCTCTTTAAAAGCAATCATAGTTAAGTTGGTCCAGATATGCATTTAATGAAAGAGTTACTTATCATCTCTATGTTTCAAGTTATACCTAAGTATCCTGCGAAAGTACTTGCTTCTACCAATTTACTCTGAGTTATAATTTCTGGGGATAGTGAAATAATGTGTCTATTTTTAACTAAGTGTTTATTATCCAAAGAGTCTAAAATTTTAAAGAAAATAATATGTAATATTGCACAACAATTCAAATACTTAAAACTGTTCCAAATCCAGGTAAACTTCAGTCATTTTCTCCATAATTCAAAACAGATGATTACATTGGGACATATGAAATATAGTGCATAGTTTAGTGAAAAAGAGGCAAAAGGGGTAAACCAATAACTATGATTTAATATATGAAACTGTAACAGTATTTTAAATATAATTTAGTGTTCAAATGTGAAAAACTTCTAATATAAAAAATTGAAGGTCACAGAACATAAATAGACAACAAAATAATAAATCCATCTGTCTTAAGTCTTTTAACTTGGCATTCCTGGAAAAACTGACCAGTGAGGAAATTCTTTAAGAAGCAACAATTAAAGGTTTTTAAGTACTACAAATGGAAAGAGAGTTTCTTAGTAGTTATGCTAAGAATACTTTATGCTAAGTCAACATTGAAAACTAACCCTTAGATAATATAAATTGTGGCCATCAGTAAGTATAGTTAATTAAAATTTCCATTGTTTATTGATTAGAAAAGGGTCTTCAGTCACGTCCACTAAGAATCTGGCAAACTGAGTCACATGAACTTCATGGTCCCTGATAACCTTGAAATGAGTAACAACTGCGATGAAACCTGGCTCAATATAATCAATAATAATGTGTAAGCAGAAAATTTACCTTTTGTAATATGTATTTATACCTTTTAACATCTTCAAAAATTCAAAATACTATTAATAATACATATGTAGAGTGAAAAGACCATGGACATTTTTCCAAGGAAGACATAAAGATGTCCAACAGACACATGGAAAGATGCTCAACATCACTGATCAAAACTACAATAAGATATCACATTATATACATCAGAATGAATAGGATCAAGAAGACAAGAAATAACAAGTGTTGGTGAAAATATGCAGAAAAGGAAACCCTGGGCACTGTTGTTGGGAATGCAAACTGGTACAGCCACTATTGAAAACATAATGGAGGTTCCTTAAAAAATTAAAAATAGAAATACCATATGTTCTAATAATTTCACTACTGGATATTTAGCCAGAGAAAACAAAAACCCTAATTCAAAGAGATAGGCAATCCTACATTTATTGCAGTATTATGTAAACAATCAAAACACCCATTGGTAGATAAATGGATAAATATGTGGTGTGTGGGTGTACGTGTGTGGTATATAGTGTACTATTATTCATCTATAAAAAAAGAGGAGTTCTTGCCATTTGCAACAACACAAATGGAATAAGAGAGTGTTATGTGAAGTGAAATATGTCATAAAGAAAGACAAATGTCATATTATTTCACTGATATGTAAAATCTAAAAGAAAACAAAACAAATAAAGAAAGAAACCAAAAGCAGAATCAGACCTATAAATACAGAGGACCAAATAATGGTTGCCAGAAGGGAAGAGGTGGAGGGTTAGGAAAAATGGATGAAGGGGAATGAGAGATTAAAGTCTTCCAGTTATGGAATGAATAAGTGATGAGAATAAAATGTACAGCATAGGAATTATAGGCACTGGTATTGTAACAGTTTTGTATGCTTAGAGATGGTAGCTGCACTTTTAGTGAGCATAGCATAACATATGAATTATTGATTGTATCACTACATTGTACATGTGAAACTAATGTAAGATTGTGTGTCACCTATGCTCAAATTAAAAAAAAAATTAATTCACAAAAAGAAAAGATCATAAAATGGTAAAAATACCAGCCACTCTGGAAAACAGCATGGAGGTTCCTCAAAATGTTGAAAATAGAACTGCCCTATGACCCAGCAATTGCACTATTGGGTATTTACCCTAAGGATACAAACGTAGTGATCCAAAGGGGCACATGCACCCGAATGTTTATAGCAGCAATGTCCACAATAGCCAAACTATGGAAAGAACCTAGATGTCCATCAACAGATGAATGGATCAAGAAGATGTGGTATATATACACAATGGAATACTATGCAGCCATCAAAAGAAATGAAATCTTGCCATTTGCGACAACATGGATGGAACTAGAGCGTATCATGCTTAGCGAAATAAGTCAAGCAGAGAAAGACAACTATCATATGATCTCCCTGATATGAGGAAGTGGTGATGCAACATGGGGGCTTAAGTGGGTAGGAGAAGAATAAATGAAACAAGATGGGATTGGGAGGGAGACAAACCATAAGTGACTCTTAATCTCACAAAACAAACTGAGGGTTGCTGGGGGGAGGGGGTTTGGGAGAAGGGGGTGGGATTATGGACATTGGGGAGGGTATGTGCTTTGGTGAGTGCTGTGAAGTGTGTAAACCTGGTGATTCACAGACCTGTACCCCTGGGGATAGAGTATTATGCCTCCATCAGAAAGGATGAATACCCAACTTTTGTAGCAACATCGACGGGACTGGAAGAGATTATGCTGAGTGAAATAAGTCAAGCAGAGAGAGTCAATTATCATATGGTTTCACTTATTTGTGGAGCATAACAAATAGCATGGAGGACATGGGGACTTAGAGTGGAGAAGGGAGTTGGGGGAAATTGGAAGGGGAGGTGAACCATGAGAGACTATGGACTCTGAAAAACAATCTGAGGGTTTTGAAGGGACGGGGGGTGGGAGGTTGGGGTACCAGGTGGTGGGTATTATAGAGGGCACGGATTGCATGGAGCACGGGGTGTGGTGCAAAAATAATGAATACTGTTATGCTGGAAATAAAAAAAAAATAATATTAAAAAAAATGGTAAAAATACAAGCATGACTGTTATAAAGTAACATATTAAAAATAACACCAAAATATATTATTTTTATTACTGTTACCATTGTTGATCTGTTTGCTAATTATTGTTATTACACTTGTATCTGAAGACACATAAAAATTAGTCCTTTTCTTAAGAGTGGCAATCTTAAATAAAAAGAAAAAAACAATTAAAGTCCTCAGGGCCCTTGAGTGGCTCAGTCAGTTAAGCATCTGCCTTCAGGAAGAGGAGGAGCAAGACGGTGGAGGAGTAGGAGACCGAACTATCATCAGGTCCCAGAAATTCAGCTAGATAGTTATCAAACCATTCTGAACAGCTACAAACTCAACAGGAGATAGAAGAGAAGAGCAGAAATTCTAGGAACAGAAAACTGACCACTTTCTGGAAGGTAGGGCTTGGGGAGAAGTGAATCTGAGGCAATATATGCAAAGATAAACTGTGGGGGTGGCAGCTCTCAGCAAGTAAGAGAGCAACGGAGCACAAAATCAGAACTTTTAGAAGTCTGTGCTGTGGAGGGATGTCGCTCAAAAGGTTAAGCGGGAGTTGGAGCCTTCTTGGGACCGTGTGGTCTCATGGGGACACAAAAAGACCAGGGGTGTCTGAGGGTGGCAGAGCTCACAAGTAGCAGAGCAGGGAAGTGGCTGCAGAGATGGAGCCAAAAAGTGGGCTCTCAGCTCAGGATTACCTTAAACTGTGATATGAGGCACAGCTGTTGGGCCACTGCTCTTTAAGCAAGAACATCACAAGTAGCAGATCTGGAGAGACCTCCTCATTCCCCCTTCGGGAGGAGCAGTGCAAGAACATGCTGCAGGAATCTCCTGGGTTTGGAGACTCCAAATGGGGCCATGTGCCAGAGATAGAAACACTTGGTCACAGGCTGAGTGAGCTTGGAGTGTGGCCAGAGACCAGGGAGATGGGAGGGATTGACTGCTTTTCTCTGAGGGTGCACTGAGGAATGGAGTCCTGAGCTCTTGGCTCCTACAGGGCCAGAGATTGGGAGGCTGCCATTTTCATTCCTGTCCTCCAAAGCTGTACAGAAAGTGTTCAGGAAACAAGAGCTTCAGAGAGTGAACTTGAGCACATTACTTAGCCTGGGCTCTGATAAAGGCAGTGTAATTCCGCCTCGGGCAAAGACATTTGGGAACCACTGCAACAGTCCCCTCCCACAGAAGATCACCAAGAACATCTAGCCAAGACTGAGTTCACCAATCAATAGAACTGCAGAACTACAGAGCTAGGGGAAAGCAACAACTAGAATTCATGTCTTTTTCCCCATAATCCTTTAGTCTTTCGAAGTTAATTTTTTAAATTTTATTTTTTCCAATTCTATTTTTTTTAATTTTCCTCTTTCCTATTTTAATATTTTTTAACTATTTTATCCTATCAATGCCTTTTTAAAAACCTTTTCTAATTTTCATTGTCATTGAAATATTCTATCCCTTCACTGTATTTAATGTTATTTTTGGTATACCTATAAGTTTTTTTTTTTCCTTTAAAATTTTGAGATACTGGAGCATGTGGGTGCCTCAGTGGGTTAAAGCCTCTGCCTTCGGCTCAGGTCATGTTCCCAGGGTTATGGATCGAGCCCTGCATTGGGATCTCTGCTTAGCAGGGAGCCTGCTTCCCTTCCTCCCTCTCTGCCTACTTGTGATCTCTGTCTGTCAAATAAATAAATAAATAAAAATCTTAAAAAAAAAATTTGGGATACGATTTCTTCTAATAAATCAAAATGTACCCTAAATCTAGTACAAGGCTTTGTTCTAGTCTCCAGCCTGATCACATTCTTTCTTCTTCTTCTTTTTTTAACCTACTTGTTATTTATCAATTCATTTTTAGAATCATTTTTAATTTTCATCTTTATAATCATATTCCATCTCTTCATTGTGTTTATCCTTATTTTTGTATATATATAAATTTTTAATTCCTTAAAATTTTGGGAGGTAGTTTCTTCTAACAGGCCAAAATACACCCAAAATCAAGTGTGGGGCTCTGTTCTATTAACCAGTCATACACACACACACACACACACACACACACACACACAGATAGATAGATATAAATATAGATAGGTATAGATATATTTTTTTCCCTTTTCCATCATTTTTTCCCCCCTCCATCTCTTCTCCCCAGTTTTTTCAGGTCTCCCCCCAGTTTCAGGTCTCCTCGGATTTGGTTAGTGCATACTTTTCTGGGGTCATTTTTACCCTTTTTGTATTTTGTCCTCTTATTCATATATTTTTATCTGCTTAAAATGACAAAGTGGAAAAACTCACCACAAAAAGAAGAACAAGAGGCAGTACTGATGGCTGGGGACCTAATCAATATGGACATTAGTAATGTGTCAGAAATACAGTTTAGAATGATGATTATTAAGGTGCTAGCTGGGCTCAAAAAAAGTGTGGAAGATATTAGAGAAACCATTTCTGGAGGAATAAAATCTCTTTCTGGAGAAATAAAAAAACCCTAAAATCTAACTAAGTTGGAATCAAAAAGCTATTAATGAGGTGCAATAAAAAATGGAGGTTCTTACTGCTAAGATAAATGAGGCAGAAGAAAAAATTAGTGATACAGAAGACCAAATGATGGAGAATAAAGAAGCTGGACTGGAACTAACTACTGGATCATGAGGGGAGAATTTGAGAGATAAGTGATACCACGAGATGAAACAATATTAGAATAATTGGGATCCCAGAAGAAGAAAGGGAGAGAGGCAGAAGATATATTGGAGCAAATTATAGTACAGAATTTCCCTAGGTTATTGAAGGGGACTAGAATCAAAATCCAGGAGGCACAGAGAACCCCTCAAAATCAAATAAAATAAAACCCCTCAAAATCAATAAAAATAGGTCCACACCCCATCATCTAATATTAAAACTTACAACACTGAGTGATAAAGTCAAAATCCTGAAAGAATCTCTGGTCAAGAAGTCTGTGACATACAAAAGTAGAAACATCAGATTGGCAGCAGATTTATCCACAGAGACCTAGCAGGCCAGAAAGGACTGGCATGATATGTTCAGATCACTAAAAGAGAAAAATATGCAGCCAAGAATATTATATCCACATAGGTAGGCATAGAAAATAGAAGGAAAGATAAAAAGCTTTCAGGACAAACAAAAACTAAAAGAATTTGCAAACACCAAACCAGCCTTACAGGAAATATTGAAAGGGGTCCTCTAAGCAAAGAGAGAGCCTAAAAGTAACATAACCAAAAAGGAACAGAGACAATATAAAGTAACAGTGACATTACAGGCAATGCCATGACACTAAATTCATATCTTTCAATAGTTACCCTGAATGTAAATGGGCTAAATGCCCCAATCAAAAGACACAGGGTACCAGAATAGATTTAAAAAAAAAAAAAAAAAGAAAAAAAAAGAAAAAAGAAAGACCCATCAACATGCTGTCTATAGGAAACTCATTTTAGACCAAAAACACCTCCGGATTGAAAGTGAGGGGGTGGAAAACAATTTACTATGGTAATGGACATCAAAAGAAAGTGGGGTGGCAATCCTTATAATATATAAATTAGATTTTAACCCAAAAACTGTAAAAAGAGTTTAGGAAGGACACTTTATCATACTTAAAGGTTCTGTCCAACAAGAAGATCTAACAATTTTAAATATCTATGACCCTAACATGGGAGCATCCAATTAAAAACAAAAACAAAAACAAAAAACACATTGACAATAATACAATAATATTAGGGGACTTTAACACCCCACTCACTCAAATGGACAGATCATCCAAGCAAAAGATCAACATGGAAATAAAGACCTTAAATTGGCATCACAGATGCCAGATTGGCATCACAGATATATTCAAGACATTCCATCCCAAACCAACAGAATACACATTCTTCTCTAGTGCACACAGAACATTCTCCATAACAGATCACATCCTGGGTCACAAATCAGGTCTCAACTGGTATCAAAAGATCAGGATCATTCCCTGCATATTTTCAGACCACAATGCTCTGAAGCTACAACCCAATCACAAGAGGAAATTTGGAAAGAACCCAAATACATGGAGACTAAAGAGCATCTGTCAAAAGAATGTATGGGTAAACCAAGAAATTAAAGAAGAATTGAAAAAAAAATCATGAAAACACAACGGTTCAAAATCTGTGGGACACACCAAGGCAGTCTTGAGAAGAAAATATATAGCAATACAAGTCTTTTTCAAGGAACAAAAAAGGTCAAATACACAACCTAACCCTACACTTAAAGGAGCTGGAGAAAGAACAACAAAGAAAGCCTAAACCCAGAAGGGCAAGAGAAATAATAGATCAGAACAGAAAGCAATGAAATATAAACCAAAAGAGCAGTAGAACAAATCGATGAAACTAGGAGCTGGTTCTTTGAAATAATTAATAAGATTGATAACCCCCTGGCCAGACTTATCAAAAAGAAAAGAGAAAGGATCCAAATAAAGCAAATCATGAATGAAAGAGGAGAGGTAACAAACACCAAAGAAATACAATTATAAGAACATATTATGAGCAACTCTAAACCAGCAAATTTGACAATCTGGATAAAAAATGGATACATTCCTAGAGACACATAAAATACCAAAACTGACCTAGGAAGAAATAGAAAATCTGAACAGACTGATAACCAGTACGGCAATTGAAGCAGTCATCAAAAATCTCCCAAAAAACAAGAGCCCAGGGCCAGACGGCTTCCCAGAGGAATTCTGCCAAACATTTAAAGAAGAATTGATAACTAGTCTCCTGAAATTGTTTCAAAAAATAGAAATGGAAGGAAAACTGCCAAATTCATTTTATGAAGCCAGCAGCACCTTGATCCCGAAACCAAAGACCTCATTAAAAGTAGAATTATAGACCAATACCCTTGATGAACATGGATACAAAAATGCTCACTGAATACTAACCAATAGGATCCAACAGTACATTAAAAGTATTATTCACCACGACCAAGTGGGATTTACTCCTGGGCTCCAAGTTTGGACCCACATCCTCAAATCAATCAATGTGATTCAATACATTAATAAAAGAAAGAACAAGAACCATATGGTACTCTCAATAGATGCTGAAAAAGCATTTGAGAAAGTACAGAGTCCTTTCTTGATCAAAACTCTTCACGGTGAAGGCTTGGAGGGTACATACCTCAATATCATCAAAGCCATCTATGAAAAACCCACAGCGAATATCATTCTCAATGGAGAAAAACTGAGAGATTTTCACCTAAGATCAAGAAGAACACAGAGAGATGTCCACTATCTCCCATGCCATTCAACATAGTTCTAGAAGTCCTAGCCTCAGCAATCAGACAACAAAATGAAATAAAAGGGATCCAAATTGGCAAAGAAATCAAACTCTCATGCTTTGCAGATGATATGATACTTTATGTGGAAAACCCAAGATTCCACTCCAAAACTGCTAGAATTCAGACAGGAATTCAGTAAAGTGTCAGGATATAAAATCAATGCACAGAAATCAGTTGCATTTCTATATACCAGAAGCAAGACTGAAGAAAGAGAAATTAAGGAGTCGACCCTATTTACTTTGCACCCAAAACCATAAGATTTCTGGGAATAAAGAGGCAAAGAATCTGCTCTCAGAAAACTATAAAGTACTCAGGAAAGAAATTGAGGAAGACACAAAGAGACGGAAAAACTTTCCATGCTTATGGATTGGAAGAACAGATATTGTGAAAATGTCTATGCTACCTAAAGCAATCTATACATTTAACTCAATCCCTATCAAAATGCCATCAGTTTTTTTCAAAGAAATGGAACAAATAATCCTAAAATTTATATGGAACCAGAAAAGACCTCAAATAGCCAGAGGAATGTCAAAAAAGAAACCAAAGTTGTTGGCATCACAATTCCAAACTTCAAGCTCTATTACAAAGCTGTAATTATCAAAACAGTATGGTACTAGTACAGAAACATACACATAGATCAATGGAACAGAATGGAAAGCTCAGAAATGGACCCCCAACTCTATGGTCAACTAACCTTCAACAAGGCAGGAAAGAATGCCCAATGGAAAAAAGACAGTCTCTTGAACAAATGGTGTTGGGAAACTTGGACAACCACATGCAGAAGAATGAAATTGGACCATTTATTTACACACAAAAATAGACTCAAAATGGATGAAAGACCTCAATGTGAGAGAGGAATCCATCAAAATCCTTGAGGGGAATACAGACAGCAACCTGTAGCAACTTCTTCCTAGAAACATCACCAAAGGCAAAGGAAACAAGGACCAAAATGAACTATTGGAATTTCATAAAGATTAAAAGCTTTTGTACAGCAAAGGAAACAATCAACAAAGCCAAAAAGCAACTGACAGAATGGGAGAAGATATTTGCAAATGACATATCAGATAAAGGGCTAGTATTCAAAATCTATAAAGAACTTATCAAACTCAATGAAGAACTATAAGAACTTATAAGGACTATAAAGAAGAACTATAAAGAACTTATCAAATCAATGAACAAATAATCTAATTAAGAAATGGGCAGAAGACATGAATAGACATTTCTGCAAAGAAGACATCCACATGGCCAACAGACACATGAAAAAGTGCTCCATATCTCTCGGCATCAGGGAAATACAAATCAAAACCACAATGAGATATCACCTCACACCTGTCAGAATGGCTAAAATAAACAAGTCAGGAAATGACAGATGCTGGTGAGGATGTGGGAACCCTCCTACACTGTTGGTGGGAATGCAAGCTGGTGCAACCACTCTGGAAAACAGCATGGAGTTTCCTCAAAATGTTGAAAATAGAACTGCCCTATGACCCCACAATTGCACTACTGGGTATTTACCATAAGGATACAAATGTAGGGGCATGCACACTCAAATGTTTATAGCAGCAATGTCCACAATAGCCAAACTATGGAAAGAACCAAGATGTCCATCAACAGATGAATGGATCAAGAAGTTGTGGTATATATATACAATGGAATACTATGCAGCCATCAAGAGAAAATAAATCTTGCCATTTACAATGATGTGGATGGAACTAGAGGGCATTATGCTAAGGGGAATAACTTAATCAGAGAAAGACAATTATATGATCTTTTTGATATAAAGACTTTAAGAGGCAGGGCAGGGGGTCGTGGGGGGATGGGGGGAAATGAAACAAGATGGGATCAGGGAAGATGACAAACCATAAGAGACTCTTAATCTCAGGAAGAAAACTAGGTGTTGCTTGGGAGTGGGGGCTAAGAATAGGGTGGTTGAGTTTTGGACATTGGGGAAAGCATGTGCCATAGTCAGGGTTGTGAAATGTGTAAGCCTGATGATTCATAGACCTGTACCCCTGAGGCAAATAATACTTTATATTTTAATAAAAAATTTTAAAAATGAAAATATTATACACCTTTAATATCTTGGTATAAAAAATGTCAACCCTATATGTTTCCTTCTGAAGTGGAAAGTAGAAACTCTAAACTTCTCATTAGTCTGAAAGATCTCTCTAGGATACATCATCCTAGCTTTAGAGAAAAACAGCACTTAATAAGGTGAAACTCCTTTTAAGGAATTATACCTTATCTCAATTTAGATACTTTGGGAAATGATAGGAAAATCTGACAATGGTTGACAAAAGCAATTAAAAAACAAATGAACAAACAAAAAGGCATCTGTCTTCAGCTCAGGTCATGATCACAGGGTCCTGGAGTAGAACCCTACATCTGGCTCCCTGCTCAGCCAGGGAGGGAGCCTCTGTATCCCTCTTCCTCTGCCTGCCATTTCCCCTATGTGCTCTCTCTCTCTCCTATCTCTCTCTCTCTGTCAAATAAATAAATAAAACCTTATTTTTTAAAAAATTAAAGTTCTAAATCTGAAATGCCTCAGAGAAGAAATTATGCTGTCTCTTGGCATTCCTCTTGGAATCAGATAATAGTTAAGGAAATAACCTGTACAAAACAGTGATAGTTTACAGAAGAAAAATATAGAAGATACCATGTCAGAATTATATGCTCAGTGTGCTGAATAACAAAATTAATATACTAGTTATGTACACATAATTTTTCAGCTATTGTTTCTTAAGAGTTTCTTCAAAGACATCTACTGAGTACTCTCTCTATACAATATATACTACTTCTCAATCACATTTTTTTTTATAATTACTTACTCCTTAGCTGCTAAGACTGTGGTTTTTGCATCCACAGAGAGAGGGAGGGGATTACAATATAGTAATTACATTCTCAAGGCTTAGTTACCCCAAATTTGAGATTTATAACTCACAGGGAAATTACCACTGCCTTTGTTCACAGCTGGAACTCCCCCATAAAATATACTAGAAATACTAAGTGAATACCTATAATTTATAATTAATACCTAATCAAGATATAATCATACTAAAATAAAATATAGATTGTATCTCCTTCATAAATTCTAGCTTTTATTAAGGTATTTTTAAGTTATTCTTATTTATTCAGTCCCTTTTCATTATCAGAAGCTTGTCCTTAATATGTTCTCTGGGTATAAAACAAAACCAAACAAATAATTCTGGATGCTAATTAGCTTCTTTATCTTTTATACATTAAAGAAAAGGGGGAGATCTCTCTTTCAGTCATTAGTTATTTTCTTCTTGAACAGACAAATCATGTTAAAGGTCAAGTACTTCCTCTCCCTTTCTAGTTAGTGCTTTTTTTTTTTTTTTTTTTTTTTTTTTTAATTTTTTAAAAGCTTTTATTTAAAGATTTGTTGCATGGCTATTAGGGCTACCACCTGATAAATAACTTGGTAAAAAATACCACTGGTACAAATTAAAGTTAAATCCAAACCCAATACACCAAAAAATTGAAAAACGATCTTCTTATAGTTAGTGCTTTTTTTAAAAAAGGTTTTATTTATTTATTTGACAGACAGAGATCACAGAGAAGCAGGCAGAGAGAGGAGGAAGCAGGCTCCCTGCTGAGCAGAGAGCCCAATGTGGGGCTTCATCCCAGGACCCTGGGATCATGACCTGAGCTGAAGGCAGAGGCTTTAACCCACTAAGCCACCCAGGCACCCCTCTAGTTAGTGCTTTAAGCAACATCAAAATCATATAATATTAAGAATTATCAAGTTAGAGGACTTGGAAAAGAGTCATGCCATTGGTGAAAAATGGAAGTTTTAAAAGTATTTTGTAGCGGAATATGATTAATTCATTTACATAATAAAAATAATTTTATTTTTTTTAAAGATGTCTATGCATTTATTTATTTATTTTTAAGTTTTTTATATAAATTACAATTAGTTAACATACAGTGTAATATTAGTTTCAGATATACAATCTAGTGAGTCAACACTTCCATACCTCATCTGGTCATCATCATAGAAAATGTCCTCCTTAATTCTCATCATGTATTTAACCCATCCTCCCACCCACCACCCTCCAGTAACCATCAGTTTGTTCTCTACATTTAAGAGTCTGTTTTATGGTTTGCCTCTCTCTTTTTTACCCTTTGCTCATTTATTTTGTTTCTTAATTTCTACATATGAGTGAAATCATGTGGTATTTGTCTTCCTCTGACTGATCTTTTTCATTTATCACTGTACTCTCTATCTTCAGCCATGTTTTCCATCTTGCAAGTAGCAAAATTTCATTCTTTTGATAGCTAAGTAATATTCCATTGTGTGTGTGTGTATGTGTATTTCTTTATCCATTCATCAGTCAGTGGACACTTGGGCGGTTACTATAATTTGACTATTGCAGATAATGCTGCTTGGAAAAATGAGAGGAGTTAAATTTTGTGAGTTCTTGCAACTAGGGGGTTTAAATTACTTCCACTAGCAAGTCTAGCTCTTATTTTCACTCTTATGTAAATATTTATTCATTTTCACAAAGAATTATTAAAAGTAAGTTTACTGTAGCATTATCAATAGAACTGAAAATAATGAAATCAATTAAAGTTAAATCAATAGAATACTTGAATAAGTCTTGGTGCACTCATACCATGTAAAACTATGCTGAAGTTAAAAACAAAAGAGGGACATCAAAATTTACTAATGTGGAAATTTTTTCAATGTATGTTTATTATAATAAAATGGAGTAACAAAATAGCACATGCTGTATTACCAATTTATATTAAATGTGTACACAAGCTATGTATCTCTCTCTTTCTCTCCCTTCTCTCCCTCTCTCTCTCTCTCCCTCTCTTTCTCTCTCTCTCTCTATATATGTGTGTGTGTGTGTGTGTGTGTGTATATATATATATATATATATATAGTAATGCATAAAAAATACATTTGGAGGGGCACCTGGGTGGCTCAGTTAAGTGTCTTCCTTTGGCTCAGGTCACAATCTCAGGGTCCTGAGATTGAGCCCCACATCAGGGTCTCCACTCAGCCAGGAGTATGCTTCTCCCTCTCCCTCTCCCTCTGTGATCTCTCTCATTTTCTCTTTCTCTCAAATAAAATCTTTTTAAAAAATTTGGAATTATGTACCTTAACCTATTTTTAGTAATTATCTTTGAATATTACTGCTTCAGTACTTTCACTTTCTTAATATTATGTTACTATTTCAGAATAGTGTATTTGTGTGTTTCTGGGGTAAAAATTAAGTAATATCCCAATGGAAACTATATATAGATAAAAATTTGTATTTTACATGTAAGGTATACTATGTAAAAAGATATATTTTACATGCATAATATACATATATTATCTTAGGTGTATCCTTAACAATACAAAAACTTAAAAACATCTTAGTTGTACATAACTAGAAAGATAGAACTAATATAATTTATCAGTACAACCAAGTATCATGCATCCCATTGTCTTTTAATTTTTTATTATTTTTTAAAGATTTATTTATTTATTTGAGAGAGACAGCGTGTGAGTGGGGGAGGGGCAGAAGGAGAGGGAGAGAAAGACTTAAGCAGACTCCATGCTGGGTTCAGAACCTGATGTAGAGTTTGAGCTCATGACCTCGAGAATAAGACATGAGCTTAAACCAAGAGTCAGAGTTTAAACAACTGCACTATTCAGAAGCCCCTCATGCATCCATTTAAAATTATATTTATCCAAATGTTTTAAAATATTGGTCTAAGTCAGAATATGAAGCCAAGGGCATTGGATAGAATATCTTCTAAAAAGAAAATGTAGGGATGCCTGGGTGGCTCAGTGGGTTAAGCCGCTGCCTTCAGCTCAGGTTATGATCCCAGATGCTGGGATTGAGCCCTGCATCAGGCTCCTTGCTCAGCCGGGAGCCTGCTTCTCTCTGCCTCTGCGTGCCTCTCTGCCTGCTTGTGGGCTCTCTCTCTCCTTTTCTCTAACAAATAAATAGAATCTTAAAAAATTTTAAAAAAAGAAAATTTATGTTAATAAATCCTGAAAGAAAATATATTCAGCCTTCACCAAAACCTCATGGCCCATTTCCCCAACCCTACCTTGTCAATTTGTTTCATTTAAGATTCTGATATTGAAAATAGAAAATGTATAGAAATCATGATCAGGGAGTTAGAAAATTATATTGATCTGTGAAAAAGACAAATCTCTTCTGTCAATAAGGGTAAGAAAAGTGGTTAGCAACTTTAATGAATACATATATAAGAATACCTATATAAGAAATTCATAGTTCAAAGATGAAGTATACTTTTTTGGTACTATTTATTAAACAATTTATGAAGTTTTAGAAAGGAAATCTATGTGAACAACACTTGGAAAATATTCCTCTGAGTAGCATAATATATGTCTTTTCCTGTGGGTTCTTTCACACTAAAAAGATCAGCAATAAAGTCTACCTATATAGTCATATTGTAAAAGTCAGTTTTCAGTGTTTTAAGAATCAATATATAGGCAAAACTTTAGATACTAGATATTTATTGATTAGATTATATTTATTGGAAAGACATATTTTCTGAACTGAGGATAAATATTATAAGATTATAATGTTGAAAGTAATGACAACACACACAGAATTCAGAGCCTGAAATAAAAGTACTTCAAATTCCTAATTTCAATTGTGGAGACCCATAAGATACATTCTGAAGTGAGTGTATGCCTAACTCGAGGATTAGGTATAATGTTAAAACTTATTAATGTAATTAATTTTTAAAAATTAATGATATAAATGACAAAATTTAGGTAGATAAGAGAATTGAGGCAGAGGTAGTGATTTGTAGTATATATTTGTTCATTTCTTATTCCTCCATGGAACACAAATAGAGAATATTTACAGTTGATTCATTTAAAAAATTGTTCAGAATGTTTATATATTAGTCACCTCACACCCATCTCCTTTTTAGGCAGTTATAGGATATTCAGTGAAACAGATCTATACCTACAGAAGGTCATTACCAGTCTCCCTCTCCAAACAGAGCTTTATAGCTTTCGTTTGTCCCTGGGGATTTCTGTGCATATCAAAACCTAGTATAATACTCCAAATTGGCACAATTTCCAGGCCCCATCTACATCTTGATGCCTTCCTCCCAAATTAGAACACAAAAGCTGTATTGTTAATCATTTTATCAATTCCCAAGCACCTTTGCAGTAACATCACTTTTGTTTTGTTATCCACTTCACTTGTCATCCATACTCAAGTGTATTTTCCAAAACTATTGCTGACTGTTGACTCTCCCAAAAATATCGAAAACAAAAACAAAACGACTTCTGCTAAGGCAAAATTAAGTTTAGTAGACTTGCTGAAGTAAGGTAAAATATTATCTTGACAAGGTTTCAAAATGGGAAATTGAGGCAGAATATTTATAGAGATTAGATTTGTAGGGCCTTGTATGGAAGATTTTTAGGGTGGCTTTTGTGAGGCAAAGGACTGATTAGGATTATGTGAAGTTTATAACATAATAGCTTCAAATTAGTGATCCCTGTGAGGAAAGGAATCTGAGAGGAGTCTTGAGCAAGCTCATAGCCTTGAAAATAAGCTGTATACTTTGTTTTCCAAATTCCTTTTCAGGATCTTTTTTTTTTTTTAACAACAACTAAACTTTTTATTAGTGCCAACATTGTTTAACCCATGACAAAGCTATATCTAGTTCCATTATTAATATACTAGTTGGTTTCAGTTCTCAGTATTTACATTGCCAAAGCCATTTTAATGTCTATTCATTTTTCTTTGTGTCCTTCTCTTTATATACATTCAATAAATGCCAATCCTTATAACTAGGTTCTGTGAATGCAACGGTATTATTCACAGTTTAATATGCAGAAACCAGAGTTTTTATGGTACATGGTAGGTGTTCATTTCAAAATTGTCTGAATAAATGAAACAATCATAATACCTGAAATTTATAGAGGACATGTTTGACAAATCACATAAAACCACTGTTACTGGAAAGAGCAAGGAAGTGATTTTTAAATGATGTTAAAGAGGTGGTGGCCAATGGTGTTGATTTGTGGCAAAATGGTACAAAGTTGGTGCGCAATTTCTGTGTACAACATGGCATTCAACAACTCTAAACATTATACTGTGCTCACCACAAATGTAGCTACCATCTGTCACCATAAGGCCTGTTCCAATTCCATTGACTATATTCCCTATGCTCTACGTTTTATTCCCATGATTTACCCATTCCATAACTGAAAACCTGCATCTCCCACTTCCGTTCACCCATTTCCCCCATCCCGCCACCCGCCTTTGTCTCCATGTTTCACCATTTGTTATTTTTTGTCTTTTTGATTCTGGACATTCTGACAGGTGTAAAGTGATATCTCATTGTGGTTTTAATCTGCATTTCCCTGATGATAAGTGATGCTGAGCATCTTTCCGTGAGTCTGTTGGCTATCTCTATGTCTTCTCTGAAAAATTTCTGTTCAGGTCCCCTGCCTATTTATAATGGATTACGTGTGTGTGTGCACGTGTGTGCACGTGCACGCATATGTGTGTGTGTCTGTGTTGTTGTATAAGTTCTTTATATGCTTGGTTATTAACTTCTCATCAGACATATCATTTGGAGATATCTCTTCCATTCTGAAAGTTGCCTTTGTATTTTGTTCATTGTTTCCTTTATTGTGCAAAAAATTTTTATTTTTACGTGGTTCCAGTCATTTATTTTTGCTTTGTTTCCCTTGCCTCAGGAGAGGTATCTAGAAAAATGTTGTTAAGGCCTATGTCAAAGAAATTACTGATTATATTCTCTTCTACCAATTTTATGGTTTAATGTCTCATGTTTACTTCTTTCATCCATTTTTTAGTCTAATCTTTGCATGGTTTAAGAAAGTGGTCCAGTTTCATTCTTTTGTATTCAGCTGTCCAGTTTTCCCAGCACCATTTATTGAAGAGACTGTCTTTACCTCATTAGGTATTTTTATATCTTTTGTCATAGAATAATTGACTGCATAGACATGGACTTATTTCTGAGCTTTCTATTCTATTTAATTTACCTATGAGTCTGTGTGTGTGTGTGTGTGTGTGTGTGTGTGTGTGTGTGTGGCATTACCATACTGTCTTGATTACTATAGCTTTGTAGTATATCTTGAAATCTGGAATTGTGATACCTGTAGCTTTATTCTTCTTTCTCAAGATTTCTTTAGCTATCTGGGTCTTTTTGTACCATGCAAGATTTTGTAGATCAAATTAAAAATATATCATCCTTTTTCCTAGAAGCAAAGTGAAACCATGGATATGCTACAAGTGAGAAAGTGATGATCATTTCAGTTTTAAAAAACATACTCTGGCTGCAATGTGAAGAATAGGTGGGGCAAATTTCAATATAGGAAACAACTTGGAGCCAATGAGGTGATCAAGATCAGATGTCAACATTAATAGAAAGAAGTAGAGGAATTTGAGAAATATTCGAATGGTAAAATTGGTAGGAATTTTCATTAGTATAAGGTATAAGGGGAAGGAGACATCAATGATTTGTGAAGCTCATGATTAGTGGCATCATCATGTGAGCATAAAGACACTGGATCAATATTGGTGTTGGGGTAACTATCTCAAGTTAGTCTTGCTCATGTTTCATGTGGAGAGATTTTGAAACATGCAAGTAGATATTACAAAGAAGTAGTTTTATATCTTTAGAGATTCCACTAAAGTCTGGTCAGGGGACATAGATTTGTCAGTAATGACACTGTACAACAAACTATTAATGTGAGTAAAATCACCTAGGTAAAAACAAATATTGAAAGAGCCTTATAGAACTCCCAAAATTAAGGGCACAGAAAAGCTTGAGCCAGAAAGACAGGCATAGAAGGAGGTCCATAAATGTAGAGATAAAATAAGGAGAACAGAACATTATATCCTGAAAGCCAGTGAGGAAAAAAAAATTGAGAAGTCCATATTATGAAAGAGTAATGAAAATCAAATGAGAACCAAGAATACCATTATTTCAGAAATGTACAAGTCATTTGTGACCTTTGCTTTTTTTTTTTTTTTTTTTTTTTTTAGTTATCCTACCTTAAATTTAATTATCATTGAATAAGTAAAGTGAAATGTAGAGTCTGAGGGGAAGTCTACTCAAAGTCACATCAAACAAAAATACCATAATGTAGAAAATGATATCATAGAGAATAATGATACAAACCAAAGTGTTATTAGAGCCAGGTACTTGTTTGACCATATAAGACAAGGTTTATAGTTTCAGACTTTGGGCTATTAAATGTGAACCTCAAATAAATCATTTTTGTATTCACTTAATGTGTTATAAATATGTTTTCTATCTCTGTAAATCAATGACCCAAAAAACTACAGGCTGGGTTTTCTATGTTTGGAGTTGCTTTAAATACAGAAGATTTGGAACTCTGATACTTTTGTCAAAATAAGGAGTGGAACTCAGGACTTGATTCTGAGGCAAGACTTAGGAGAGAGGTAACTCTACTGAGATTTAAGGTAACAGATTTAAGGAAGAGGAGAGTAAAATCTGGCTACCAGTTCCACCTACTCCCATAAAATTTCAAATATATATATTTGCAAAATATATATTGCAAAAAAGAAATTTGGGAAGACATAACAGCTCTAAGAGTTTTGTTTTGTTAGTTTTTGCTTTATTTTGTGTGTGTTTGTTTTTGTGGCAATACCTATGTTGAATATGCTATTTACTCTTCAGCCTCATTTTGAAATACTTTTAAAAATACCATTTTGTTTGGGAGTGCCTGGGTGGCTCAGTCAGTTGAATGTCTGCCTTTGGCTCAGGTCATGGTCCCAGCATCCTGACATCAGTTGAGCCCCACATCAGGTTCCCTGCTCAGCCTGCTTCTCCTTCTTCCACTCCTATTATTTGTGCACTCTCTCTCCCTCTCTCAAATAAATAAAATATTTTTTAAAAATACCATCGTGTTTGGACATAAAATGCATCCTCATGTGTTAGTGAAAGTGCCTAATCCCAAAAGAAGGAAAAATACCACTTACTTTTTTGCAGATTTAGGAACCTATCTGAATCTAAAAGCTTTTAAGAGTCTCTTGGGTAAGTTGTTACTTCTCGTGATTTTTATCTTATAAATTATGTATTATTATAGCTTATAATATGGCATAAGATTGATTATGAATATGAGATCTAGGCTTACTTAAACCCAATTTTTTTGTCACAGCAGCCTGCAATATGAAAAACATATTATAGATTACCAATTTCAGTTATGCAAAATTTTTTTAAATGTACTGACCCATAATTGTGAGGGATAATAATTTTTGAAATTGTAAAGATGGAGATTATTTCAAAATGAGCATATATTATGGGAACTGGATTAATATAATATCAAAGTGAGGCTTAGAGGGAATTGTATAAGATTGAATGCATAAATTAGGAAAGAGGAAGGATTATTTATTTATTTATTTATTTTTACTTGAGAAAGAGAGCAAGAGGGAGAGCAAGAGAGCAGAAGAGGGAAAGAGAGAATCTCTAGCAGACTCCGCACTGAGACCAGAGTCTAATGCACTGCTCAGTCTCACAATCCTGAGATCATGACCTGAGCCAAAACCAAGAGTTAGTCAGCACTGAAACAACTAAGCCACCCAGGCACCCCAATAGGAAACCTTTAAATCAATAATCTAAGATTCTCTCTTAGGACACTAGATAAAGATGAACAAATTAAATCCAAAGGAAGCAAAGAAGTAAAAATAACAAAATAAAATAAATTAGAGTAGAAATCGATGAAATTGAAAACAGGAAATCACTGGAGTCATGCTAAGAAAAAAGAAAGAAGAGTCAAATTACCTATATCAGAAGTGAAAGGCAAGACATCACTATATATTGCATGGACCTTAAAAAAACAAAAACAAAAAGAATATGGTTAACAGTTCTGTGCCCACAAATGAGATAACCTAAATGAAATTGATCAATTTCTTGAAAGACTCAATCTGCCAAAACTTACATAAGAATAAAAAGACTACCTAGTAATAGGCTTATTAAGGAAATTAAGTCAATAATTAGTAAAGTAGCATTTTAAAGCAGAAAGCCCCAGTCCTAGATGGGTTTCCTGGTGAATTCTACCAACCATTTATGAAAGAAATTTTACCAGTTCTCTACAAGCTCTTACACAAACAGAAAGGATACTTTCTAGCTCATTCTGCATCCAGCGTTTCTCTATCAAGTTCGCACATTGGTGATCAGAGAAAAGTTACCCCAGGGTTGAGACCCAAAGGAAGAAGAACAACCATTTTGAAATATATCAGAACATTTTATTCATCAGAGCATTTTCTTCTTCTTAACAAATCTACCCCTGAAGATAAAGTATTTTACACCACATACACTACACATGAATATTTATAACAGCTTTATTCATAATTGCCAAGATTTTGAAGCAACCAAAATGTCCTCCCATAGATGAATAAATGAAATATTATTTAGTACTAAAAACAAATGAACTATTATGCTATCTAAAGACATGCATAAATGCCTATTGCTAAGTGAAAGATGCCATATACTGCATGATTACTACTATTGGACATTCTACAAGAGGCAAAACTATGACGATAGCAAAAAGATCAATGAACACCAGAGGTGGGGGGCCAGAAGGAAAGATGAAACACAGAAAACATTGGGGGCACTGAAACTAACCTGTAGAATACTATAATGATGGATATATGCACCATTATATATTTGTCAAAACCTGCAGAGTGTGCAACACCCAGAATAAACTTATTGTAATATGGACTTTGTGTGACACTGATACATCAATATAGGCTCATTGTAATAAATATAGCATGCTGGTGTGTTATGTTGACTGTACAGGAGACTGTTTCTATGTGGAGAATTCTCTATTTTACACACTTATTTTTTGTTGCAAACCTAAAACTGCTAAACAGGAACTCTATTATTAATGAAATAATATTAATAAAAGTATACACTTTAATTATACATATTTACTTTATAGTTCCTATAGTTAAAACTCAACAAATGACTTCACTCAATATTTCCTAAGTGATTTTACTGCTTTTTTCATTTTTATATAACTTTTCTTTTTTATTGTTATTAATTTTTTAAATTTTTTATTATGATTTTATGTAACTTTTCTTAATATTTATTGGTGCTAGGGTTCCACATAATGTTTAGTGTAAGTACTAGGTTTGAATATAATAGTAGTAAATACATGAAAATCATCTACTGTATATTTTCTCCCTATATATCTTAATTGCCACATTTTTTGTGATTAGACAATAGATATAAAACACTTTTTTTTAATTTTTTTTAAGATTTTATTTATTTGACAGAGAGAGACACAGTGAGAGAGGGAACAAGCAGTGGAAGAGGGAAAGGGAGAAGCAGGCTTCCAGCCAAGCAGAGAGCCTCCTGCGGGGCTTGATCCTCAGACCCAGGGATTATGACCTGAGCCGAAAGCAGACGCTTAATAACTGAGCAACACAGGCACCCCACATAAAACACTTTTTTAAACGTATACAAAAATAAGAACATACATAAATTAACAGCAATAAAAAAATTATAATGCACTCCTATTTCCTGACTCACAGTGACAAGTCAATTTTCTGGTAAAAAGAAGCCTCTAGAGTTCTCCCCTGGAGCTAACATTTGATTGCACTTTCCTCTAATCCAATCCAACCCAACACACACACACACACAGACACACACTCACTACAATTACCATATTGAATATGAGAGTGGGGTAGCTGATCTCTATCTCAGATCTTTGTCGGAGCCCTATTATACTTCTCTGGTGGACCTGCCTGATTTTATAGAAATTTGCTTCCTCTCTCTAACTGTACCTGACATATGCCTACTCTTTTTTTTTTTTTTTTTACTTGACCTCTTGCCATCATTTTCAACTTGGTTTGAATCCTTGGCACTTAAATTGCTCTGTTTGGTCTTTGTTTTGTATTTCTTCCCACTCCACTTGGAAATCTTGCAGATGACCTCAGACTGTGCACTTGGATTTTATGCCCTGTTTGCTCCTTTCCCGTTGCCACAAAGTCATTAGACTTGAAGCACGTCATCTCTCTCTGGAGTTACAATATCTGTGCTTTCTAACCTCCTGGGTTTGGGTCTGTGCCTGCCAGACATTCACTGTCTTCGAGGTCCTTCCAGTTGGATTCCTGATCTTGGTTTTCATTGGTTGCCCCAGCTGGCTCTGTGACAGTTTCCAATACTTAGCAGACTGAGAGAAGGCCTCCCTTTCCTGTCACAACCTTTGTTAAATCAAATATAAAACTTCCTGTGAACTCACAGAGCCTGTCTTAGGTGCAGTGCTGTTCTATTTTCAAATGGCACTTTCTAAAAAAGGTGAGATCTTCCCTCAGCATCTGTTTAAAAGGTAAACTTGTCCTCATCACACTCACTATTCCTTTTTCTTGCTTTATTTTTTTTTCTCCATAACATGTATAACCTTCTATCATACACATGTATAACCTTCTATCATACTATATACTATACTTATTTATTTTACATATTGTCAGTCCCCTACACTGTCAGTCCCCTACACTGGGGCTCCATGAATGCAAGGTTTTTTCCTTACTAATTTATAAATATATGATATGCAAATGAGTAAAAAATGAATATGAGTGAACACTGATGGGGCAAATTGGGGGTAAGAATTCTTCAATCAACAGTTTCCATCGTGGAAAGGCATAACATTTTTACCCATCAATATTGGCCCATTTCAATATCTCCTTTATACTTAGAAGGGAATTTGTACTCTGGGCATTCATGTTTGCTGTAATCTCATCGAACATTTTCTAAGAGGGAAATCAAAGTTTAGTTAACTTTACTGACATAATTTAAAACAAAAGTGAATTTTTTTTTTAATGTGCAGATCTCAGTGAAGTTATTGACAAAAGGTTGGTTTACTCTCTTTTCATGATTTGTTTTATAAGAAGAAAACTATAAGATGAAAATTATAAGAAGAAATATCCAAACCCTAGATCCCTTGAATAGGGCAACTTTTCATTACCCTTTTATTTTTTTGACTTTTGTAACTATATGTTTTATTCTTAGTGGAAATTTAAAGTTTGGAATCTCCCAATTGAGAGAAATGGTCATTTCTGCTCCCATTATATGACATCTGAATTGTTTCCATTTTTTGGCTATTACAAATAAAGATAATATGACCATTCATGTCCCGGTGTTTGTATAAACAAAAGTTTTCAATTCCTTGGGATAAATGTGAAGAGTGAAATTGCTGGATAATACAGTAATTGCATGTTCAGTTTTATATATATAAACAAATGTTCTCTGGAATAATTTACCATATTACATTCCACCAGCAATGTATGAATGGTCCAGTTTCTTTGAACGTCACCAACATTTGGCGTTGTCACTATTTATTTTAGTCTTTGTGGTAGGTGTGTAGAGATACATATTATTATGGCTTTAATTTGCATTTGCCAAATGAATAATGAAGTTGAACATCATTTCCTGTATTATCTGTCATCTCTATATTCTCCTTAGTGAAATGAAAAGTTGTGAAAGTTTGAAAACTTTTCTCCCAGTCAGTAACTTGTTTTATCATGCTCTTGAAAGGGTCTCTAGCAAAGTAAAATTTTTAACTCTGACGAAGCCCAGTTCATTATAATTCCCTTTCACATATTATGCTTTTTGTATAATGTATAAGAACTCTTCACCTACCTTCATATCTTGAATTTTTCTATTTTTTTTCTAAAACATTTATAGTTTTGTGTTTTATTTTTAGTTTTGTGTTTTATTTTTAAGTCTATGGTCCATTTTGAGTTAATTTTTATGTAATATGTGAGATTTAGCTCAAGGTCATTTTTTGTTTTTGTTTTTTGTTTTTGGTTTTGGTCTATAGATATCTAATTGCAACAGTACCATTTGCTATTAAGGTTCCCTTTCTTCTACTGAATCGCTTTTGGATCTCTGTCAAATATCAGTTGAAAATATTTATGCAGATGTATTTCTGGGTTATATGTTCTCTGCCACTAATCCCTGTGTCTATCCTTCTACCAATAACAAGTAAACTTGCCTAATCTAGTTATATAGTTAAGATTTAGTGTCAGATAGAGTGTTTCTTCCTACATTATTCTTTCTCTAGATTGTTATACCTATCCTAGGACTTATGCATTTCTGTGTACATATTAGAAGAAGCTTGTCTCTGTCTACAAGAGTATTTACTCAGATGTTAATAGAAATTACATTCACCCTTTACATTAATTTGAGCAGAATTGATACCTTTAGTATATTTAGTCTTCCAATACATGAACAGAGTATATCTATTTATTTAAATCTTGATTTCTCATCATTAGTATTTTAGTTGATATTAGTATTTAGTTGATATTATATGTTGATATTAGCATATCAACATATACATCCTGGATCCTGTACATGTTTTGTTAGCTTTATATCTATGTCTTTTTCTGAGTAGCAATTTTAAGTGATGCTGTGTTTTTAATATTGATTTCCACATGTTCATTGTTAACATATGAAATTTTGATGTTTTTTGCCATGATCTTGTATTTGTCAACTTGTTGAATTCATTTATTATTTTTTATAGTTTTTGTTGTAGATCCCTGGGATTATCTATGTATACGTCATGTCATCTGAAAATAGGGGAAATTTTGTTTTACTTTTTAATCCATAGTTTTCATTTCCTTTTCTTGCCTTCATGCATTGTTAGAACTTTTAGTATCATATTAAGTAGAATGGTGAGAATAATCTTCATTGCCTTATTGCTGATCTTTGGGAAATTAGATTTTTCACCATTAATCTGATGTTAACTGTAGGGTTTTTATAAATGGTTTATATCAAATTGAGGTAGTTCTTCTGTTATTTAACTTGCTGAGAGTTTTTATTTTCTCATGAAATGAAATGTTAAATTTTGTAAAATATCTTTTCTATATCAATAAGCATGATTATATTATATTTTTCTTCTTCATTTTGTTGATATGGTGAATTGCATTATTTCTACCATCTTGATTGAGACTCAGTAGTTTTTGTTGTATGAGGAAGTTGTCAAATTTGTGGGCATGTAATTATTCATACTGTTCCCTTATAATTCTTTTAATGGTTGTGAAATCTGTTTCATTTCTCATATTGATGATTTGTGTCATATATCTTTTTATTTTAACAGTTTGGATAGAGGTATATAATTTTTATTGATTTTTTTTCAAAACACTAATTTCTGGCTTTGCCAATTTTTATTTATAGTTTTCTTGTGTTCAATTTCATTGATTTATGCTTTTATTTATATCACTATTATCTTTCTTTCTGCTTACTTTGGGTTCATTTTATTCTTGTTTTTCTAATTTTGTGTCATAGAAATTTAATTATCAATTAGACACTTTTCTTCTTTTCTAATATAAACACTGAGTGCCATAAATTTTCATCTTAGTACTGTTAGTTGCATCAAAAACTTTGATAGACAATATTTTATTTCATTTCATTAGACTTATTCTTTGATTTATAGATTATTTAGAAGAATGTTGTTTAAATCCCAGGTGTTTATAATTTTTGTGTTATTTATACTATTTTCTCATTTCTTGTTTTCTTTCTAATATTGATTTATAGTTGGTTCCATTTTAGTCAGAAAACACAATCTGTTATTTCAATTTTTATAAATGTGTTGACATATACATTATGAACCATGATATGGTCCATCACTGTGAATATGAAAAGAATATGTATTCTGCATTTGGTGGGGGTGAAGAATTCTATAAATTCCAATTCAATTATTTTTGTTAATGGTTTTATTCAGTTATCAGTTCTATTACATTTTTTATTATTATTCATGTGTTTTGAAGCTCTGTTTTTTATATATACATTTAGGATCACTGTATATTTGAACTGAGCCTATTATCATTATTTAATATTCCTTTTTCCCTAGTAATTATCCTTGCTCTGTGGTCCACTTTAAATGATACCAAAAAAACTATACCTGTTTGTTTTTTGATTGATGTTGGCATTATACATATTTTTCTATCTTTTTACATTAGCTGTGTCATTGTGCTTAAATTGGGTTTCTTATAATCAGCATATAGTTAGGTTTTTATAAAAAAGTCCATTCTGTACATTTCTGTTTTATAGATGATGTATTTACATAATTTAAGTTTAAAATACTCATTGAAATGTTAGAGCTTATATCTGGCATTTTATTATTTATTGTCTGTGTGTTTCTTCTGTTTCTCATCCCACTGTTTTCTTTTCTTGTCTTCATATGGGTTCTTCAATATCTTGTTTTTAAAGAATTCTATATAGCCTTTTATATTTTTTGAGTGTATTACTTTGTATAGTTTTTAAGGGATTACTTGACAATTTGAGAAAACAGGGAAAGCTATTGACTGAGCTTTTATTGTGATTAAGTATTGGCTTTGGGATGAAGATTTGTATCTGTGGTCCAGGCTTACCTAGTCTGAAATTTTCAGTGTAGTACCTGTGCTTTCATTAGCTTCCCCAGATGTGAAGCAGTAGGAAAGAAAGAGTTAGGGCTTAAACATAGTTAGCTAACAAATGTCAAAAATAGGTTCAGATTCTTTATTATATTCACCCCTAATGTTTGACTGGTTGTTGAAATGTACCATGTCTAATTTGAAGTTATTTCATTGAGGCATTTTGGCACATATTTGTATCCTAAGGCTGGTCAGGAATGAGAAATAAGGAAGGAAATACGGAAGGTGAATTTTCTGTAAACTGTCTTACTCCAAAGTCCAAGTTTACGTATTTTGTGAAGTAAAATGTGTGCCTTGGTCATTATCAATGATGTCTGGAACTCTGAAGGGGGGGCATGTAGTGTCTTGGTAAAGCCTTATATAGATATAGACTTTAGTAAATGCAGAGACATGCATGACCTAGACTTATATTTTGGGTATCTGTGAGACAGGTTCCCCAGAGTTCTTAATCCCAAAGGAAGCAATCTTAGATAAGAAATTATTGTTGATGTCATTAACTGGACCAGATGATAAGATCAGTGGAAATCTCCTAAAAGCCTTTAAGAATGTGCCAGTAGGGCTAATTGTTTGCTGGGGCATCCAGTGTTAAGAGGACTTCCTAAATTTAGACCAATTGTCTTGACTGTTAGGTTTTGTCCTTGGTTAGAGATATCCTGGTTAAGGGATGAGAACTAGGAGCCCTCCAGCAAGTTCCATCATGTATTATGGATATCATCTATAGTCTACTAACTCCTTTTGCTGTTCACCCACTTGATCCCAAAATTTCTTAAGGTATCCAAGTGGTCTGGAGCAGGTATGACCTATTCTAATGGAGTAGCATCTGATAAGGTACTGAAGACTGTGGAAGTCATCCACTCCTATAGGTAGGATACATCATAGGGCTCATATTTAGTCTATTCTATGGATGCTATTTTTATTCTACCAAGTAAGCATTGATGGCTATGAAAACTTGAAGAGTTCATTATACAGGACAGAATGAACCATTTGGTACACAGTATCATGGATTTAGACTGTGCCAGAACCTACGTTTCCAAGTGAGCCCAGTATGCACACAGAATTGGTTTCATAAATGCTATGATACCTGAGGCTAATTAGGGCAGTGTCCTGGAGCACCTGGTTGGCTCTGTTGGTTAAATGTCTGCCTTAGGCTTAGGTCATGATTCCAGGGTCATGGGATCAAGCTCCAAAATGGGCTCTCTGCTCAGAAGGGAGCCTACTTCTCCTTCTCCCTTTACCTACCACTCTGCCTACTTGTGCTCTCTTTCTGTCAAAAAAATTTTTACAAATATATGTATTTAAAAAGAGAGAGAGAGAGAGAGAGAGAGAGAGAAATGTCTTGTACCATAATTCCTTGAGCAATTCATGGCCATAATGGGTACCACAACTCTAAGAAGGATGAGAGGAAGTTGCAAAAACTCTATAGTAGAAGACTGTCCAGTGGACACTAATGGGACTGTCAGTTTTATTACAATTTGGACAGGTTTTAGAGATTTTTTTTTTGTAGGAAATCTCATTCAATATGGTCTGATTTGTAAAGGTCTAAATGAGTTTAAGTAATGAAAAAGAACATGGGTACTTGACTTAGCACATAGCAAGAAAAGGAGAATGAGATGAAGCATGTAACAAAAACTATAGTTTTAAATAATTTAAATAGTAGTGTTGACTTCCTAAATTTTCTTCTTGTGGAGTGACAAGAATGATTCTCTGAAAATGATCCAGGGGCTTTACTTTGGGTAACCTAAACAATGTGTTAGCTAGAACAACAGTCTCCCTCTCTTCTCTTAATGGATGGAATTGCATTTGAAATTACCTTTACTTAGATTTTGGTGTCCTTTCTCAGCTGATGGAATTTAATAACCTTTCTTCTTTATGGGGCACCTAAGTACCCCAGTAATGGCAAATTGATTTTTTCTTACCATTCCTGTCAAAATCTAGAATCTGCCTGACATCTCACTAATTATCCATAAATAAAGTTAATTTAAGTTTCACTATATTAGAGTTATCAAGGTTGCTTTTGGTTGTGAGTTTTCTTCCCTGGAACTTATGAAATCACCTGTGTGTTTTCCTGTGATGATGAGCATTTGGGCCTTCCATGCCTTCTCTTAATAATTCTTATTATGTTTCCCCCAAAATATCAGTTTACCCATATTATATAACATTATGCCATTCTCTATAATCCTTGTTGTATAATAAATATTAGCCATACAATGTCTTCATTTGTTTTCTTACATCTTTAAGCATTTTTGAGCAAACAAAACAAAACTCTGTATGCCTGATATTAAACTATTAAGAAAAACATTACTTTTTTTTCATTTTTATATATCAAACACTTAGGCTGTATTCTCATTAATTTAAATTTCTACCTTTTAACTAATTTTCTCTGTTGTAGCATAACTGAATGAAGTGTAGCATATTTAACATTTTAAAGGTTAGTGTTATGATATTCTATTAATTTTTTTCTTAAACATGTTGTCCTTAAATTGAATACCAAACAAGAATACTAATATATTTGAGAAATATTCATTCCATATAAATTTTAGACATATTAATTTGATTATAATAGTAACATCTACATGTTCATTAAAAACTTAGAAGGTGTAGGGACTTCCAGGGAGGACGGTAGAGTAGGAAGATCCTAAGCCCACCTCATCCCCAGGATACACTGAGATAAACCCTCTATCAGTGTAAATAACCTGGAAAATTACCCAAAGACTGGCAGAAAAGACTCACCACAGCTAAATGCAGAGAAGAGAAAATATACTGTATCAAAGAGAGTAGGAATGGTAGAAATCCAGTCAGGAACTATATTGGGCCATGGAAGTGTCACAGAGGAAATTTAGTACCTCACTTACATCAATGGAAAGATCATCCAAACAGAAAATCAAAACAGTGGTTTTGAAATATATGCTGGACCAGACAGCTCTAACAGATATATTCAGAACATTTTACACTAAACAGCAGAATATACATTCTTTTCAAGTGCACATGGAACATTTTTGAGAATAGACCATATGTTAGTCTAGAAAACAGCTCTTAACAAATTCAAAAAGACTATAGTCTTACCATGCATCTTTTCAGATCACAGTGTTGTGAAACTATAAATCAATCACAAGAAAAAATCTAGAAAGAAAACATAGATGTTAAACTACATGCTATTAAACAATGAATGTTTCAACTAAGAAATCAAAGATGAATTTAAAAAAAAAAAAACATGGAGACAAATGAAAATGAAAATACAGTGATCTCAAATCTTTGGGATGCATCAAAAGCTTACTAAAAGGGAAGTTTATAACAATTTAGGCCTAAGTCAGGAAGCAAGAAAAATCTAAAATAACCTAACTTACACCTAAATGAGCTAAAAAAAAAAAAATAAAGAACAAAAAAAACCCTCAAAACTAGTAGAAGGAAGGAAATAAAATAGAAATAAAACAGAAACTAAAAATATGAACAAACAAAGCCAAAACAATAAAATAGATTAATGAACACAGGAGATATTTCTTTGGAAAGATCAATAAAATTAATAAACCTTTAGCCAGATATATTTAAGAGGGGAGGCTTAAATAAACAAAATCAAAAATGAAAGTGGAGAAATAACAACCAACCCACCAAAATATTAAGAATTGTAAGAAGATATTATGTAAAATTGCATGCCAATAAATGGGACAACCTAGAAGAAATGAATAAATTTCTAAAAACTTATAACCTTCCCAAACTGAATCAGAAAGAAATAGAAAATTTGATAGACCAATAGCCAGCAATGAAATTGAATCAGTAATCAAGAAAGAAAAGTCCAGGATTAGTTGGTTTCACAGATGAATTCTACTAAACATTTAAAGAGTTTATATATATATATATGTATACATATATATATATATATATATATATATATTTCTCAAACAACTAAAAAAAAAATAGAGGAGGAGGGAAAGCTTATGAATTCATTTTATGAGGCCAACTTTACCCTGATATCAATACCAGATAAAGACACTACCAAAAAATCCTTAACATATTAGCAAACCAAATCCAATAATACCTTTAGAAAAATCATTTACCACAATCAACTGGGATTTGTTCCTGGAGTGCAAATGTGGTTCACTATTCATAAATCAATTAACATGACATATCACATCAATAAGAGAAAGGATATAAAAGAGAAAGGATAAAAGCATGATCTTCTCAATAAATGCAGAAAAAAGCATCTGACAAAGCACAACACCATTCATTTAAAAAATCTTCAGGAAAGTAGGGTTATTGAGAACATACCTCAACATAATACAGATCATATATGAAAAATCCATAGCTAACATACTCAATGGTGAAAAACTGAGAACTTTCTACTTAAGATCAGGAAAGAGACAAGGAAGTCCACTCGCACCACTTTTACTCAACATAGTACTGGAAGTCCTTGCCACAGCCGTCAAAAAAGAAAAAGGAATAAAACACATCCAAATTGGTGAGGAAGAAGTAAAAGTTGCACCACATGCTGATGACATAGTCTTATACATAGAAAACCCTAAAGACTCCACCAAAAGACTACTAGAACTGATAAAGAATTCACTAAGTTGACAGGATACAAAATCAATATACAGAAATCCATTGCATTTATATACACTATAATGAAGAAGCAGAAATAGAAAAAAAAATCTGATTTACAATTACACCAAGAACAATAAAAAATACATAGGGATAAACTTGACCAAGGCGGTGAAAAACCTGTACTCTGAAAATTATAAAAACATTGGAGCTAGAAGCTAAAGATGGACAAACAAATGGAAATATATTCCATGCTCATGGATTGGGACAACAAATAATGTTAAAATGTCCATGCTAACCAAAATAGTCTACAGATATAATGTAATCCCTATGAAAACACCAAGAGTGCTTTTCACAGGACTATAACAAATAATCCTAAAATTTATATGGAACCAAAAAGACTCCAGAAAATGAAAGCAATCTAGAAAAAGAATAAAATTAAAGGTATTACAATCCTGGAGTCAGAATATACTACAAAGCTGCAGTAATGAAAACCATATGGTACTGGCACAGAAAATAGAATCATAGATCAATGGAACAGAACAGAGAGCCCAGATATAAATCCACAATTATGTGTTCTTTAATCTTCAACAAAGCTAGCGAGAATAAGCAATGGGAAAAAGATAGTTTCTTCAACAAATGGTGCTGGATAAAGTGGATAGCTACAGGCAAAAGAATGAAACTCTTACACCATACTCAAAAATAAACTCAAATGGATTAAAGACCTAAATGTGAAACCTGAAACCATAAAAACTCAAGAAGATAACACAGACAGTAATTTCTCTGACATTGGCCATAGCAACACTTTTCTAGATTTGTTTCCTGAAGGAAGGAAAACAAATGCAAAAATAAACTATGAGACTGTATCAAAATAAAAAGCTTTTGCACGGCAAAGGAAACAATCAACAAAACTAAAAAAAAAAAAAAACACAATAAAACAGAAAACCACCTACAGAATGGGAGCAACTATTTGTAAATGACACACTTGATAGAAGGTTAGTGTCCAAAATATATAAAGAACTTATATAACTTATATAACTCAATACCCCCCCCAAGCCCCCCAAATAGTCCAAATAAAAATGAACACATGAGCAGACATCTCTCCAAAGAAGACAGACAGATGGCCGAAAATCATGAAAAGATGCTCAAGAATGCTAATCATCAGGGAAATGCAAATCAAAACCACAGAGATAATCACCTTATACCTGTCAGAGAGCTAAACAAACAAACAAACAAACAAAAATCTCAAGAAAAAGTGTTGGCAAGGATCTAAAGAAAAAGGAACTCATGGTGCACTGTTGGTTGGAATGTAAGCTAGCATGGTCACTGTGAAAAAGAGTATGAAGGTTCTTCAAAAAATTAAAAATAAAACTATTATGTAATTCAGTCATTCCACTATCAGGTATTTACCCAAAGAATACAAAAACACTAATTCAAAGAGATACATGCTCCCCCATTGTTCATTGAAACATTATTTACATGTCCAAGATATGGAAGCAACCCAGATGAATGGACAAAGATGTGGGGGATATCTAAGGGGAGAAATAACAACCAACACACAGAAATATTAACAATTATAAGAAGATATTACTTAAAGTTATATACCATTTACAACTGTTAATGCCAATTAACAGTTGCCAGTTATTTCTGTGTGTGTGTGTGTGTGTGTGTGTGTGTGTGTGTGTGTGTTTATAATATTACTCAGCCATTAAAAAAAGAAAGATTTTGCCATTTGCACTGATGTATCTACAGGGTATAATGCTAAGTGAAATAAAAGAGAAAGAAAAATATCATAGGATTTTAGTTGTACTATGGAATTTAAGAAACAAAACAAACAAGGGAAAAAAAGAAAAAGAGACAGACAAAAAAATACTCTTAAATATAGAGAACAAACTGATGGTTACCAGAAGGGAAGCAAGGGATGGGAAAAATGGGTGGACGACATTTGAAGTACATTATCATGGTGAACACTGAGTATAGAATTGTTGAAACACTATACTGTATACCTGAAACTAATATAACACTGTATCTTCCTTATATGGGAATTAAAATAAGAAAAAAATAAACAAACTTAGGAAGTGTAGAAAAACCTACTATCTATAATCTCCACATCCAGTGATAGCCACTTTAAATTTTAGTGTTTATCTTCTCAATATTTTTATACAGGTATAAACCTACACATATGATACTGTATATATATATATATATATATATATATATATATATATATATATATACATACACATATATATAAATGCAATATATATAATATAAATATATATATAAAAGTTTATATATATATACACATACACACACACACACACATATGTGTATATAATGTTTTTAGCTGTTTAAACTTTTTTCCATTTATTTTTCTGTATTGCTTTGAAACTTATACACTCTATTTCCATTATTTAATTACCTTCCATTGTTTAATTACCTTTGAACTTTATTATAAATATTTAATTTACCAAATTACTTTAAATACTTAAATTACCAAGGAAATATTTTATTCTTCTGAGCAATACAAGAATTACTAACTGGACTCTGCTTGCCTTGCATGGCATCACCACCACTACTATCATCAACTTCATCATTATCGTCATGGCTATTATTATATGATACATACATAATTTTATACTTTTACTTACTCAATATTCCTTTATCATTTTACATAATCTCCCAAAACTCTTTCTATTTGTCCTGAAGTATATTCTCTAAAAACTCCTGTAGTATACATTTCTAAAGGATAAACTTTTAGTTTGTGCTTATTTTTCATAATTTCTCTTCCTCCTTCCTGTCCTTGAAAGATACAATTTGAGATCAAAATTCTATTTTTGAACTTACTATCAGTACTCTGAAGAAAATATTCCACAGTTTTGCATTTGAGACTTTTCCCCTTATATTACTATTGTGATTGCTGTTGCTACTGCTGCTGCTATTATTATTGTTGTTGTTGTTGTTGTTACTTGTAGGGTGGTAGGGGCTAGATAATCTGTCAATTTTCCTTGCCTTCTTTTAGAACATTCTTTTTGTATTTGATATTCTGCATTTTCATTATGATGTGTCTAGATATAGATTGGTTTTAAGCACCCTGTTTTGGCTTCTGTGGATTACAATTTGCTTGAAATTTTTTCCATTGTAATCCCTTCAAATGTTGTATATTAAAATAATATACTCTAAATATACATGAAATTAGTAGTTAAATCAGTTCCCCCAGATGATGTAGCATAACTGTTATGAGAACAGTTATAAAATGTAAATCAATAAGATATCTGACACATAATTCCACAGACAAATGAAGATATATGAAGTTTCATCTATGTTTAGATCTATAACACTTTCTTACGCCAATATTTTTCTAATGCAAATCCAAATATTTGTATAATCATTTATCACTACCCATTCTTTTTTTTTTTTTTAAGATTTTATTTATTTGACAGACAGAGATCACAAGTAGGCAGAGAGAGAGGGGGAAGCAGGCTCCCTGCTGAGCAGAGAGCCCAATGTGGGGCTTGATCCCAGGACCCTGGGATCATGACCTGAGCCGAAGGCAGAGGCTTTAACCCACTGAGCCACCCAGGCGCCGCGTATCACTATCCATTCTTAAGTATATCTGTATGTCTTGATTGTTTCAGGCCAAAGTTTTTTAAAGATTCATTTATTTATTTTAGAGAGAGAGAAGTGAGAGAGAGAGAAGGAGAGAAACCATGAGTCGGGGGAGTGGCAACAAGAGATGGAGATGAAGAGAAGCACATTCCCCGCTGAGTGCGAAGCCCAATATGGGGCTCCATCTCATGACCCTGAGATCATGACCTGAGCTGAAACCAAGAATCTGCTGCCTAGCTCACAGAAACTCCAGGCATATATAATAGCACAATTATTTTAAGCATCTTAAAAGAAAATGTTTAATAATATATATTTTGTAAGGATTGAATACAAAACAAGATAAACTTAAATATGAAAGTGAATGGAAAAAAAAAAGACAGTGAATAGAACAGAAATTAATCCCGTCTGTATTGCTAATGATAGAATTGGAAAGACGAGAAAAGTTCTGAATTTTTAAGTAATAAGACAAAAATGAGAAAACTCTGTTAACTTCAGGCATGTTCTGTTTCAATACCTACCAGATACATTAATTACTTTTCTTTATTAATTTTTAAAATTATACATGTTGAGGGAAGTAAAATTCAAATAAATAAATGCTTTTTCAAAGGTGTATTATTTTAAAATTTGAGAACTGGGAGAATTTATTCTCATGCACTGATATTCTTTATGAACAGAAATATTTGACTGGGAATGAATGAGACAAGCTTCAACCATGCATACTAAGCAAGACTTAAGTTATTTTCAAAGAAAGTAATAATTACCTATAGTTTCCAAACACTAACAGAGTATAGCAATCTTACAATTTTCTCTCCAAGTTGAATTTTCATTTGTTATCTAATTCATTAAGTAGATATATGTTTGAGTATATTTTATCACTACCATACATAATACTGTATCTCACTTTCTGGGTTGGAGTGAAGGTATGTACTGTATAGATTGACTACAGAAAAAAAAATAGTGACAATATATCTTGTTTTAAATATCCAGTCGGACAGCATAGGTACAATTGAATATGAGGTCAGTAGACCATAAAAAAAGGAAGGTAAAATGTGTAGAGTTAATAAAAATATTTAAAATTTTACAGGTCAAATATAAGACTTATACATTTTGGTTATCATTACCTTTTTCATAAACTAAAAATAAGTTGTCATAAAGTTTGATGTATTTAAATATCTACTTTATCAATTATTTTGATTTGTTTATTTGCTTTAAATTCAGAAAAAGAAAATCATTACCTTATTTAAACTACCATGAACTAAAGAAGCAAAATATACTCTCAGAACATAAAATGGCTGTTTGTTTTCTCACTCTTTCCAAAATTATATTATAATTTTAATTTCCCCCTGAAACCAGGAACACATACTGCTCCATGGAACTGTAAGGTTTGACTCATTATTTCTTCCCCTTCTCATGTTATGTTTTTAGGTTGAGATCCATCATAAATATTAGTATTGTCATCTGGATCCGATTAAATGTAATGGATATGCATTTTTGGAAAATAACCCACTTTTTTGCCTATTAGTAAATAAAATTCATTCTTCTTTACACAAATCACTAAAATTCTGTAACACCCAGTAAAACAATGGTCTTTATAATCTTGCCCAGCCTTGTATATAGAATTTTATTTTCATAGTTTAATTTGGTCTGATTATTTTCATTATTTTTTACCATAATAACTATGAGATTACCTACTGACATAAAATATTTTAAACATCCATAATTAAAACCTAGGGGGAAAAAAGACAATAAAACTTCAAAACTAGTTTAAAGCTTTGCAGTAATATTTTACTGCCAAAGAAAGCAGATAAGACTTTCACACTGTGCTGAAAACTGCAGGTAATTAATTCCCATGGCAGAGAAGTGAAGGGAAAGCACATTCCATATTCTCAGGGCAAAGTGTAAAAGGAATTTGCAGCAGATCCTGTTAGGTTTCAGCATTAATCTGTAAGGGACACTTAGAGTAGACTAGATTTGGCAGGGGCGGGGGGGATTGGATCGGTGAAAGCATAAATTATGTAATAGAAATGCTTCTGGCAACAAATCATCTACAACAAGCGAAAAAGCTCTAAGTAATACAACAAAAGGATTTATTAAGTGTCTGTGTTCTTTACTAATTTCATTTTAACCAAAGAATTGGCTTTCCTTTCCCTACCCTGCTTTCCTAACTCAGCCACATTTAACCTCACATATTTGAGTGTCCCTGGCTTTTTCTCTTTTGTTTTTTTGACTTTTGAAGACTAGAGTTTTCTTTCCTTTAGCATTTGCTAATTCGGATTTGTCTCCTCCCTTTTAGCCATTGATTTCAAGGAGTAATCTGTAGTTCATCACTATTTCAGGGAAATATGTGTGATCTCATGAATCCTGGAAGTTGTAAAATGAGGTTGGGGGTGGAGTGAGTAGAAGACAGAGGCCTGCACACCATTAATGAGGACAACTTGTAATTACCCTGGATTTTGCCAAGACTTGACTGTTTCAAACCGTCTACAATGTGTTTGATATAACAAGAGGGAATATAGTAAACAATCCACTAGGGGAGCCAGAGCAGATCATAACATCATATACATAGCATTTATAGAATACAGACTTTCTTTAAATTATTCACAAGTAGCATTCAGGTGGGCAATGTTTGAATGTTATGATTATGGCCATGTGCAGAACAATGAAAAAATATTTTTACCAGTTAGTACCTACATTTTAAGTCATAGCCCTCAAACACATCTTTACTGAAGTGTTTTCTCACATATTTAAAGAGTTAACAAAAGCAGAGTTGGTTTGAAAAATTTACAATATCTTATCCTTCTGGAAGGCAAAATTTACAAAACGGTTTCAAGACATCTATGCAAAACTCTCTAAAAATGATAATCTAGGAAAAGACCTAGACACTCTCCCACAGTTATTTCTTTTTTTTCCCCTAAATTTCATGAAATTTTAAGTATTCCAGAATTTAAAGCCTATGCCAAATAGACACAAAGGTCCAGCTGCAGGTTTCTTATATACATATCAAATGGCCGTCAAAATTACTGAAAGGGTTTGTTAATGTATTCCAATAGGTTCTTCTGCCATGCCAAATAATTTGGATATGTGGAAAGAGAAAGAAATGGGTGTTATTTTCCTTGGTAGTATTTTTTTTTTTTTTAAGAGGGCTCCATGCCCAGCAGGGAACTTGAACTCACAACCTTGAGATCAAGACCTGAGAACAGGAGTTGGACACTGTACTGACTGAGCCACCCAAGAATCCCACTAGTTAGTAAATTAAAAGGGTTCTAAAGATACAACAACCCTGATTACAGTGGTGAGGGAGGGTTTCTGGAGAGCAAAGTAAGTAATGTTCTGAATATTTAAAATAGACTTTAATCAGAGCAGGTTTGCTTTTATCTGCTTTACATTCTGGAAAACTTCCCACTTTAACAGTTTCTTCACTACAAAGGCTGTTTTGGTATAAGTTAAAAGATCCAGACCCAAATGTATATATGTGAAAAGGAGAATAAATTATATGTGTCTTAATTGTTTTTACTGATAAAATATTAGAGCTCATACAAGGAATTTGCTGCCATGGTCTTTGTCTACATGCTTAACACAGACTGCGAGGTAAAAATATTATAATTCATAAGGGCTTTTGTACTTCATTTTATTAATTTTAATTCATCCTTATTACTCAATATTCAGTACAAAACTCATATAAACTCAATATACTCAATACAAAACTCATATAAACACAGCAGTAATTTCTCAATAATCAGAAAGGCACTCATTAGTTTTCAGAGTTTTAGTTTCAGAATTTGTTTTTGTTTTTCCAATTCAATCTGTGTTAACCCCCGAAGTGTGTGTGACACACCACACAATGTAATAATAATAAAATATAAGTGACTTTTGCAAAATTGAAATGCTCTAAAGTCTGGATGCATGCCTTTCCTTGAAAAGCTGTTATTAAATCAATGGCCTCATAAAAATCTATTAATATCAGACAATGACTTTGGTTGTTACTGTTAGGTATCTATCTCAGGTGGATTTCTTTAATCTTGAAGCAATTCAGCCACATAAATAATAATGCTACGTTAGAGAGAACAGTGTTTCTTTCCCAATTTTCACAGACTGAGAAGAGAGAAAAAGAGAGGGTGATTCAGCTTGAAATATAAACTCTTATCTTTTGTCTTAAGTCTTAATTACTTCTCCTATTAATCCAAGTAGCTTTTGAAGTCAGATTTTGACTTGTATTAGTATATATAAAGGCATCACAACCATTGGATGATTGCTTAATTCTGTCTTTCCTATACACAGAAAGAGAGGAATGCACAGTTGTTCTGTTTCTTTGTTTTGTTTTGTTTTGTTTTGTTTTGTTTTACTGTGTACCCCATGCTCCCTGAGGTTTAGGTCTGAAGTAAAAGTGGTACATTCTGATACTTCTTCTATCAGGCTGAAGTAGCAACAGGATGCATTTCACATTTTAGCTGATGTGATAGCTGGTCACACATATTATTTCACAATTCTTGATTGTTTGGCACACAAGGTATTGTATCTGATGTCTTGGAAATTCTCACAAAACTTAGTATAGTTTTCAGAACATTGTTGGCCATATGTCTGTCACATATATGTGCCTCAACACACACACAAATGAGCCATGCTGACTTCTGAAAGATCTGAGTTTTAGAAAGAGACACATGCTACTGATTTTGGTTTGTGCTTAGAAAAGGAGATATTTGAGTTATCCTCTCTCACTTGACTTAGTCTCTCACTTATTATGCTGATGCATCATAAAAGTACGCTTGAAAAAATGTGGTCTCTAACACAAGATTTTTGTTCTAAAAGATAAAGAAATATCAAAGTGTGTAACATTTTCTCCAAAGTAAAATTATTATCAATGATAAACTCTTCAGAGCAAAGAAGCACCATTAGTCTCACTCTCATAAAGTTTTTTAAAAACCTAGAGAGAAAATATCTCTTTAAATTTCTAATAGCAGTTCTTACCGCAAAAGCTGACTTGCTTTCTCCTCATTACCCTTCCCCAGTCTCCTTATTTAATTCAGATTCCTTTATTTTATTGGCATAGCCATTAAAGCATGATGAAAAATAGTTTCTTGCTTTCCAAAAGTATTTGAGAATGTTGGGTTCACTTTTGGTTTCATATTAATTTAGGATAATCACATAAGTTGTTGACAAATAAACATTCAAGAAATTTTTATGAAGGATAATCTTGGCAAACCACAATAACCTTTAAACTTTGCTTTAAATTAAAATTCTAACAGTTTATTATGTTACTTTGTGCCAGGATAAGGCTATAAACTGCTCTCATATTCAAAAGAATGTTTCCATTTAAAATTTACATTTACAAGTCTAATAAGATGTTGGAGCTCATTCTCTTCACAGAAAATCTACTGAGTTGCATAACTTAACTTTATTAGAAAACCAGCATACATTGTTTCTTGAATTAATTTAAGTTAGTTAATAGTTTTTCATGATGGGGTTTTGTAGGTAAATTAGAGATAATGATAGAATCTTAAAGTGAAGTTACTAAATGGTTTAAAATAGATAGTTGTATATTATTAAAAAAAAAGTATGTTCAATGATTTACTTTTACATAACTTTTGAACTTCATATCAATTTCTGGTCAGTTTAAGTGGATTTTTTGTAATATCCTGCTATGTCCAGTTTAATTTGAGAGTATAATTTATGAAAGGTATTTAGAAAAATATATGAAGTACATTAAATACATATGGCATGTGATTTCATCCACAAGAGATGTCTCATCAACTCTAAAAACTATGAGAATAAGTTTATTATTTATTTTGCATAGAGAG
The DNA here is from genome assembly GCF_009829155.1 of Mustela erminea. Classification (NCBI taxonomy): domain Eukaryota; kingdom Metazoa; phylum Chordata; class Mammalia; order Carnivora; family Mustelidae; genus Mustela; species Mustela erminea. The sequence continues at coordinate 81,597,362 of NC_045615.1, forward strand.
TACTAAATATAGGTCAGTACTTTAAAAATATGAGTTACAATTCTTAAAATTCTTGCAGAATTTCAAAATTCTAAGTTCTGTTTTATTTAAATGCTTAGAAATCATGATGTGCACTGAGTTTCTTCTTCGTAAGTAGTATCTAAACTCACAAATTTATACTCTACATTTTTGTGCTTAAATGATTTAAATTCTAGGTAGTAGTGATAAGTAACTGTCTGAGAAGATATATTTCATACCAAAAATAAGCATACATCTGAAATAAAAAGAAAAAATTGATAATTAAATTGTCTTCAGTGAAAAAACTTAAACTGATTTCTGTAAGAACCATTAAGATATGGATTTTACTTATGGCAATTCATATAAGTGATTCTTTAAAGAAGTCTAACCTGAAGGGTAGTTTGAACTACTCCAGGGGACCACAAGTATCTATATTAAAATATTTAGAGTACTTATTATTCATTGGATAACCTAGGGAGAGGCAAGTGTTTACAAACCATTTATGGTCTTCTACTGTATCTTTCTTTAAAAAACAGAAGGTGCTTTCCAACTGTGCAGATATGTTTTTATTAACACAAAGAGTCCATACACCCACAAAGGCACATACAGAAGTATACAAAGTGGGTATGCTTTCTCAAGGTTAGGAATAACAAAGATATGCTATTGAAATTGAAATGAAAGAATGTTTGTTATACCATGGATGATTTAAAATGAAAACAAGGAAATAAAATATGTTTACAACTGGCATATACTATAACTACATATGGAGACAATGTTAACTAGACCTACTATGGTGATCATTTGGCAATATATACAAATAAGGAATCATTATGTTGTACACCTGAAATTAATAAAGGTATGTCAATTATATCTCAATAGATACATATATACAGACATACATAAGAGGAAAAACTACTATGTATACAAGCTATGGAGGAATGTAGCACAATCTCTGCTGCTGGCTAGCTCTCTATATATACACCAATATAATAAAAATTACTACCAATTATTAGTGCATGATGAATAGATACATAAAAACAATATTTATTCTGCAGATAAACAAACTGATACTTAAAGACAGTATCTAACTTTCTCATGACCACACCGGTATGTATAAGTGGCAAACTCATGATTTGAATCCAAATCTAATTTCAAGGTAGCATCTCCATTGCATTATGGCATAGTTGTGTGGATTATATGTGATAACATTTGTAAAATACCAAATACAGTGCCTGACATATAGTGGATATTGAATACTAGCTATAGTTATTAAGTTTTATTAACAATTAGTGCTTACTCTCTGGAAAGTTCTGAGCAGTTTAACACAAAATGATTTTGCCAAGCTAATGTCTTCTTCAACTCTAATTTATAGGCTGATTATAATCCTATAGAATGACACTTATGAATATAATATACAAAGAGAAAGAGTACAATTAGCTGTACCTCTGTTGCACATATTCCACTACCTTGTTTTTGATAGTGACAAGAGTTGCAGTAGAGTTTAGTAATCAGTTTTTTTTTTTTTTTTAAGATTCCATTCAATCACTTGACAGAGAGCACAAGCAGGCATAGTGGCAAGCAGAGGGAGAGAGAGAAGCAGGCTCTCTGCCAAGCAAGAAGCCCAATGTGGGACTTGATCGCAAGACCCTGGGATCATGACTGGAGCCGAAGGCAGCTGCTTAACCAACTGAGCCACCCAGGCATCCCTAGTATTCAATTTCTTGCTGCCAACATCAACAGAACAGAATTTACTAATGGTAATAATCCCAAATCCCACTATTTATTAATTATGTTTTCATGTTCTATTCATTCATTTAAATTCTTCCAGAATCCTAGCCAGAGCCTACTAAACATTTTTGGGTGGTCAGGGTGTGGGTGGAAGGAGGGGAGATCCTAGGAAATCAAATTCTTCCCACCCATACTGTAAACATCATCCTAACTTTTCTTACTTAGTCACAAAGATTATGATGAAAAAATGCTGAAAATACAGTAGTGCGCAAAGGATCTAACTGTGCCTCCCAGCATATCATGGAGAGCCTTTACTGAAATTCAGACAATACAAGCTTCAAGTACAGTAGTGTGTGGTAAGTGCTCTGATAAGAATAGAGTGCCATGAGATCAAACACAAAGAAACCTTGTCCATTCTAAGCGAGTCAGAGAAATTTCCCCAGAGAAAAGGAGGTTAAAGCTGAGAACTGTTACAAATTATAAACTGTGATATCTGGTTTCAATTTTTCTCCATCATAATAAAAAGCTTTTCTACTCACCAAATCATACTTGATATAAATTTTATAGACATTGATTATATTCTTATATTTGGACCTTGGGGCCAAAACCAAATGCAACAAAGAGTGTTAAGCAATTAAATAAGTTGTGGCATCTCCCCCAAACTGCATTTTAAATGGATATATATTCAACAGTTCTTATGCCTAATGGAGGAGGATGGAGGACAATGTGACTTGCCTGCCTTGTGTATGAGTACATGCATAATTTTGTAATCAGTCCAAAGAAGCATTATATCTGATGAAATAATCTATGATGAGAAATACTGTAGTTTGCCATACTCTGAATCCAAGGAGGTATAGTAAAACTTCAGAAATTAAAAAATAATCACAAAAATAATTACAAAACAGAGAAATATTAATTATAGAACATAGAAGATGGATGTACCTAATCATTATGTTGTACACCTGAATCTAGTATTGATGTTATATGTCAATTGTAAAAAAATTAAAAGTCATCTTTTAGTTTCAAAGAAAGAACAAAATAGACAGTTCTGTATTCTTGCATAATGGCTTCTGTTTATCTTAGCTATAAATACAGAAATATGGCTATGATTACTTTTTGATAAGCAATCTACTTATACCATATACAGCATAGGATACATAGCTGGTCACTAACAAAGAATCAAATTAAGCAGCATTTTGGTAAAGGAAAATGTGTATCAATTCTTACATGTAAGAAACCAAAGCAGGACAAATTTGTCTTCACAATATCAATAATTGAACCTAAGAGGCAAATTTTCTCCCAAAGAAAGAAAATAAAATCTAAATTTCAGATAAGTTGTATGATGAAATAAGTATAAATTGTAAATGATAGATACCAGTGATTCTCAACATTCTGTAAAAAGAGTATAGTTATATACAAAGCAAATATTAGCTAATATATAGACTGCTTACCATGCATGAGGCTCTTTTTAAAGTAACTTCAGTATTTTTAATCTCAAAATAATATTTAATCACTTTACTATTATTTATCTTCATTTTACAGATGAAGAAATTAAGGTAAGTTGAGTATGGCAATTTAATGTACGTCCACATGTTCATTGGCACTTCTTCCTTCAAGAGGTAGAACACCGTTCCCCTATGGGCTGGAGTGTGGGTCAGACTTAGTGCCTTCGTCAATATAAAGGGAATGTGATTAAAGTACAGTGTTGATTTATGAGATTCCTTCATATAAAACATGTCTCTTCCCATTTGATCTCTCTGTCAGATCACTTGCTCTGAAGGAAGACAGCTACTGTGTTGTGTAAACTCTCAAGCAGTCCTGAGAAGAGGCCATTGTTGAGGACCTGAGGCCTCTAGCCAACAGAGAGCCAAAAACTGAGGCCTCCTGCCAACACCATGAATGGAACATTCATGGAAGTGAATCCTCTGGCCCCAGTTAAGCCTTCAGATAAGCACAAACTTAATTGACACCTTAACTGCAACCTTATAAGAAACCCTGAACCAGACCCACCCAAAATGTGAGATAAAAAGTGTTTATTGTTTTAAGCCATTAATTTGGGGGGGGGTTTACTACACAGCACTAGAAATATATGATAATTGACTTGTTTAAATGGAGCACTTAAGAATTAAACACAGGAATTATGACCCGAGCTCAAGCTCAGAATACAGAACGGTGATAATAATGGCAATCATTTATGATACTCTGTCATGTACTAAAAACTCTTCTCACACTTACAATAGTAACAATCAGTAGATAACACTTTATTTTATTCAGGCTTAGATAGGTTATGTTCCTTGTTCAAAGTCACCATGCTACCCAGGGGAAGAAAATAAAGAATGCTAAGGAATAATTTAGGGCTATAAAGTTGATTAAATTAAGGGAAAATCGAGATTTTGTACTGACACTTTAATAATATTTTATATTTATTCCATCTACTTATAGGAATACTGAAAATTAGATATAGTTATACTTGAAATCCCTTTTAACACACTTTTTATAAATATCTTAGGTTGAAGATAGTACTACTGATACAATTACTAAAAGTACCTAAATAAATAGATTAGAATAAGAAATGAATGATTAGAGGCACCTCGGTAGCTCAGTGGGTTAAAACCTCTGCCTTCAGCTCAGGTCATGATCCCAGGGTCCTGAAATCGAGTCCTGCATTGGGCTCTCTGCTCAGCAGGGAACCTGCTTCCTCCTCTCTCTCTGCCTGCTTCTCTGCCTACTTGTGATCTCTGTCAAATAAAATAAATAAAATCTTTAAAAAAAAGAAATAAATGATTATATATACACCAAATTAAAGAGAGTTGTGAAATACATTCTTTTTTAATGTAATCCTGTCAGAGATCAGCAGACTTTGTCTATGAAACGTCAAATTGTAAATATTTTAGGTTTTAAGGGCAATAAGATTTCTAAGCATACAGCTCAGTATTAGTATTGCAAAAGCAGACATAAATAATACATAAATAAATGGTATAGCTTTATTCTAATAAAACTTTATTAAAGAAAAGGTGGTAGACTACATTTGGTGTATAAGCTATAGTTGCCTGGCCCCTTTTACATGTAAAGCATGTTACATAAAAGAAATAAAAGGCATCTCTGTTTTGTTTCAGTTTTTAAGTTACTTTAATAACTATAGGTACTTTAGCATATACTATTGCCATTCCCAATCTTATTCAATGCTATTCAGAAATGGTATATATTCAGTACCAAAATTAACAAATGGGATTCAGTTATACTCCTTGATCATAAATAAAAAAGTAAGACCAGAACTGAGATTTTTAAAGGTGGGAGCGTGGATGAGAACAAAGCACGATAGGCCTAAAGATGAAGATCCCAGATGCAACTGCCCCTCAGCACAATGTATTACTTAAAATATAACCCCCGGGAAATTTTTTTTAATTAATTAATTTATTTATTTATATTAATTTATTTTCAGAAAAACAGTATTCATTATTTTTTCACCACACCCAGTGCTCCATGCAATCCGTGCCCTCTATAATACCCACCACCTGGTACCCCAACCTCCCACCCCACCGCCACTTCAAACCCCTCAGATTGTTTTTCGGAGTCCATTTTACTAGTTACTAAGCACATTTAGATACAAGCCTTAAGAAAAACAGATACTGCAACAGGCCTCTGGGGGAGAGGACGATATATGGCCCTGAAGCTGAGCAGCTGGGGATGCCCGGCTTGCTCAGGGCGGAACGCTGCCTGCTTCATTGCCTACAAATCCTGAATGACCAGGAACATGCATCCAATGGATGTCCATGCCCTGGGTGAGCTGCTCCAGCCCCACAAAGTCCTCCTTGTTGATCACCTCTTTCCCTGTGGAGAGCACCTGTGGCTACTTATATAAGTCCTTTGAATGTGCTTGTTCAACTATAAACTTTATACTACTTGTGCAAACATATTCTGCCCTCCTTCTTGTTTACCTACAAGGCATATGACTAATGTTTGACCTTCATCGACTCTTCTGTTGGTTACTGTTTCTATATAATAAAAGCGAGACTATGGAGTTGCTCGTGGCAGCAGTCTTTTCGACTGTTGTCCCCTGCTCCCAATCTCTTGCCGCTGACTTGTTTGTGCCTAATTCTTCTCCCATTCGCCAACTGGAAGGGGCACTCAGAGAACATTATCATGAAGTAACCAGTATGGTCAAAGTGCTAGAAATACAGAAGAAAGATTTTATCAGCTGTTGTTTTAGTCCATTTGGGCTATGTAATGGAATACCATGGGCAGGGTGACTTATAGACAATGAATATCTCACAATTCTGGGAGTAGGGAAGTCCAAAATCAAGGTGCTAGCAGATCTAGTGTCTGATGAGGACTTTATTTCTCTCTGACCTCTCTCTGAACAAGAGGCAAAGAAGTTCTCTTGGTCCTCTTTTCCTCTTTTTTTTTTTTTTTTTTTGGTTTTAAGATTGTTATCATTTATTTGAAGAGAGAGAACAAGTGATGGGGATAGGCAGGGGGAGAAGCAGACTCCCTCCCGATTAAGAGCTTGATCTAGGTCCCCGAAATCATGACATGTGCCAAAGGCAGATGCTTAACAAACTGAGTCACCCAGGCGCACCTCATGGTACTCTTCTATAAGGACACTAATACCATTCATGAGGGTTCCATCCTCATGACCTAACAAACTCCCAATGATCCCACTTCCTAATACCATCTCACTGGGAATTAATTTTCAACATATGAGTTTTGCAGAGACTCAAATATTCATTCTATAACATCCTACCCATGCCCTGCTCTCATGTAAAATATATTAATTTCATCCCAATAGTTTCAAAAGTCTTAACTGTTTCTAACATCAACTTTAAAAGTCAAAACTCCAGGGGCGCCTGGGTGGCTCAGTGGGTTAAAGCCTTTGCCTTTGGCTCAGGTCATGATCCCAGGGTCGTGGGATTGAGCCCCGCATCGGGAAGTCTGCTTCCTCCTTTCTCTCTGCCTGCCTCTCTGCCTACTTGTGATCTCTGTCTGTCAATAAATAAAGTATTAAAAAAAAGTCAAAACTCCAAAGTCTCATCTAAACATCCTCTAAATCATATATAGATAGTATGAGTTATGATTTATCTTGAGGCAAAATTCCTCCCCAGCTATGAACCTGTGAAACCAAACAAGTTATGTGCTTTCAAAAATACAATGTGGGACAGGCATGGCATAGGTATTTCCATTCCTAAAAGGAAGAAATAGGAAAGAAGAAAGGACTGACGGGTCTCAGGCAAGTCCCAAACATAACTGGGAAAATTCCGTTAGACCTTAAGACTCAATAATAATCCTGTTTGGCTCAATTCTCTGTATTCTGGACCCAATGGGGTATAAATTTATCCCCATATCTTGATGGGGTGCTACCCACACTGGGACTCTCTTCCAGGGCCTTACTCAGTTCTTGCCACTGCTGACTGTAACCTATGTTGCAGTTTTCCTAAGGGGTCCCTACCTCACTCTTGAGACACTAGGCAAGAACTTCCTGACCCACCTGTACCAGAGAGACAGCCTCATGCTTTAAATAGTACTCTTTCCTGGGCTTATGGTGGGTGTGGCAACCTTGATGACCTCTGGGTCGTAGTCAGGGGTCTGTCTTCCCTTGTCTTGAAGATAAACTCCTGTCTTCTGCTGGGATGGCTATTTAAGTCCATGGTTTATACCTTCATTAATCTCCTTATCATAGGTCATTTGGCCACACCTTTAGTATTCTTTCCCAAACATACTTTCTGATTTTTTGCAATATGGGTAGGCTGAGAATTTTTCAAATCTATAAATTCTGGTTTCTTTTTGCTTAAAAATTCTATCTCCAAATCATTTCTTTCTTCTTTCTTTTATAGTAAGCAGTTATGAGGAATCAGGACATTCTTTTAACACTTAGCTGAGAATTCTCCTCAGCTAAATACCCAATTTCATTGCCTACAAAGTCTACCTTCCCTAAAAAATTAGAACATGAACACAAATCAGCCAACTTCTTTACTACTTTATAACAAGGATTGTCTCTTCTCCAGTTTTCCAATAACTTGTTATTCCTTTTCATATGAGACCTCATCAGGATGACTCTTACCATCAATATTTCTACCAACATTCTGTTTATAATTATCTATTTATTTATCCTTTGAGAAGTTTGAGGCTTTCTCTCTTTCTGATCTCTCACGAGAATCATCTTTAATGTTTCCATTTATAACACGCACCTAAAACTCTTCCAGCCTCTACCAGTTACCCAGTTACAAACCCACTTCAACATTTTTAGGTATGTTATAGCAGGACCCTACTTCTCAGTACTAATTTTTGTCTTAGCCTGTTGAGGCTGCTATTACAAAATCTATAAACAGTATCTGAGTAACTTATATAAAAAAAGATATTTCTAGTAGTGCTGGAGGCTGTGAAGTCCAAGATCAAAGTGCTGGAAGATTAATTTTCTAATGAGAACCAGCTTCCTGGTTCATAGAGGGCTGTCTTTTATTTTATTTATTTATTTTTTTCATAGGGAGGGAGGTGCAGGGGAGCTCTCTGGAGTCTGGGCTCCACTCTCATGACCTAATTAGCTCCCAAATGTTCTATTTCCAAATATGATCACATTACGGATTAGGTTTCACCATATGAATTTTGAGGAGACACAAACATTCAGTCTATAGTAGTGTTTATACTCCACTTACAAAGTGGGCTATTTGGTGGCCACTGAAAAGAGTGTATTTGATTCCCATTATTCACAGGAGTTACATTCTATTAAATCGATTCTGACTTAGCAAATACACAATCATTGATCCTAGGAAAATAACAAGTTTAGGTTCCTTTTAGCCATAATATTTTTGTCAATTGATAAACCGATAAGCTTTTTTATGTATGTTTCTATTAAAGAGCATCTTATTTAATAATTATTTCTTATAAATCATTATTTGCATGGTATTGGAATGATTTAAATTCAGAGGTTTTAGAGACCTTGTGTGTTACACAGATTTGTTTGCCAACATTTCTGTCAAACAAATCAATCTCAAATCCCATCAGCATTTAAAATGTGCTGTTATATGTAACTCCCTACCTTTATAACTAGTAGTATTTTTTCCTTTCCATTTTTTTTTTTTTTTGGTTCTGCTTCTTGATCTGAGATTCTAAGTTAAACACTTTTTTAGCCATATAATCTCTTAAAATATACACATCAGCCAGCACTAGCCGAGAAGCATTTAATAATTTTGTGATCCTGGGTAAAGTGACTATAAATTTCTTTGGCTCTCAGTCTTACAACAATGCTGTCTAAAAGCACCTTTATTATGAGCCATCATCTCATGAATCTACAATTTAGCTTCTTTTTTCATAATTTCCACATTATAGATGTTATTTAATACTTGTGGAGTGGCCTCACATACAGATATACAAGTTTGCTTTTCTTTTTTCTGGATATACCCTATTACTGATTGAACTCATGGTCAACACCAGTATAAATAAAGCCTGAATGAAGTTTACCTATCACTTATCTTCTCTGTAAGATACTTCTTGTGCTTTGGAACTCTAGGCATCACTTCATCACTGTGCTTGGGGGCCATTTTAAAAGTGAAATCACCAACAAAATACAAACACAAAAGAAAGAAAAAAAAAGTGTGCTAGGGGCACCTGGGTGGCTCAGTAGGTTAAGCGTACAACTCTTGATTTGAGCTCAGGTCATGATCTCAATGTCCTGGGATTGAGCTCTGTACTGGGCTCTTTGCTCAGAGGGAAGTCTGCTCCAGGACCCTCTCTCCCCCTCCTTTTGCCCCTCCCTCTGGCCATGTGTGCGCTCTCTCTCTCTCTCTAATAAATAAGTAAATCTAAAAAAAAAAAAGTGTGTTCTATAGAACGAAAAGAATATTTGTCTAAGTAGAAGGGCTGAGATAACAAGGCAGAGTGTCACTTTGATCTCATCTGGGAATGTGCACATTGGATGAATCAAATCTTTTACTGCTCTGTGCATGTCGGTGAATGACCCAGAAATACTGATTTAGGGGTTACTGAATAACAAATCTGTAAGTATGAATCCATGAATAATAAGGATCAACTGTACATACAAAGAATGAAAATAATGTAGTATAATTCATATTTGCTTTGAGTCACTCTTGAAATATTTTATAAGCATCACCAAATTTACAAGGATTTATAAGAATCAGGGTGTTAGAAATTATACATTCATGTATATCCAGTGGAATGAAAAATAGTTGCAGTAAAGAAATTAATTATTATACACACCTGATCAATGTTAATAGCTTAGTGTACTTACAAGTTTTATTATACAACTTATACTTTGCATGATTGATGAATACAGAAAACGAAATAAAGGAATCATCTGATTCACAATGGAAAGTTTGTCTTTTTCTCTTCATTTCTGGAAAGCACCTATAGTCTGCCCAATACTTTCCTCATTCTTTCTATATTCTATACTCATCATACCATTAAATAAAAATGAATAGAGAATAAAAGAATAATATCAATTAAATAAACTTTGTTAATAAGCACTACCTGTTTTCCTACAAATCTGAGTCAGGTAATTAATTCATTAAAACGATAGGAAGTGAAAAAGGCCAAAAATTTTTAAAAAGGGAAAATATTATTTCATTTTGTTATTATTACTTTTTTTTTCTTAGTATGATTCTTGGACAAGTAGCATGCAGTGACAAGATAAACTTGCATACAAGTGTTATCGTATCATCTTTTTTTTCAATAAAAAGATGGGTTATCACTTAAAATTTGCAAATATGAACTTTTCCAACAACAATCTGTATGCTTGAAATCACAATAATGTGTAAGGTGATGAACCCCTTAAAGGGGGCTGTAATGTATTCAGGTTTGTATTGCCTACTCTCTGCCTCAGGTGCCTGGTTAATAATCAGCCCTCAATAATTACTCACTTCATTAATAAATAATAATTGTTGAAAAAGGAAGCATTCTAATTTGTAAAGTTTATTCAGAAATATGTTTCTGACATACTAAAAAAAGTGAAATGAAGTGTTAACCATATGTAGTGAATGTAAGTTAAGAGAATATGCATTCACAATGAAGTGAGTGCTATAGTAAAAAAAAATTTGCCTTCTGTCCACAAAGTTGGGGCCACCTGTTAACTAATAATTATTAAAAAATAATGTGATTTATTAGGCTTTGTTGATAAAACTTTAAGATAATATAAGGCTTTTGGAGTGAGCAAGAGGAGGTGAGTTCATAGTTCCTTCTTGCAACATTGGTGATCTTGCTATGTTAATTTCACATGAAAAGTTGGGTCAAATAAAGTAATTAGAATAATGAAAGAAAAGTGGTGTGTTAGTGAAGTGTTAGTATAGACATGCTGTAGAGTTTAGATTAAAAGACATAGCAATAATTTCACCTATGAGGAGAACAGAGCCAGTGAAGATTACTATATCTTAGCATTATATGTTCAATATGTTTAATACCTATAGACTATGAAATAGATTATATACCTGATTTGGTTTTTATTAGGTTTTTACATTCATAGGTCATCAACACACACACACACAACCCCCCCACACACACACACATTCTTCTGTACTTCATATATGTGGGATGGATTAATTTTGTCATCATCAGGTTTTATGGAAAGGCACTATAGAACAAACTAATTTCTCAGCTTTAAGAGACTGTAAAATTTCAGTCATCAAAATGAAAAATGAAGATAATTATACTGAATATTTGCATTACATTATAAATTATCATATTTATTCTTAGTGTCATTGAAAGAGCATAGCTCTTTGATGTTTATATTTTTTTCTAGTAGTTCTAATTTTCATATTCACTTTAAAAAAAGGGAAAAAAGAGGGGCACCTGGATGGCTCAGTGGCTTAAATCCTCTGCCTTCAGCTCGGGTCATGATCCCAGGGTCCTGGGATCAAGCCCGACATTGGGCTCTCTGCTCCGTGGGGAGCCTGCTTCCTTCTCTCTCTCTCTGCCTGCCTCTCTGCCTACTTGAGATCTCTGTCTGTCAAATAACTAAAAAAAAAAAATTTAAATGGAAAAAAAGAATAAATTATGTATACATATAATGGGATATTACACAGAAATAACAAGGAATGAATTATGCAAGTGAACATAAGAATGAAACTCACAGCAATTATGTTTTGTGAAAAATAGGCACAAAAACTATTCACTATACACTCGTGATAATTTTCAAAAAAGAGAAAAAAATGATGGTGATAAAGTCAGAATAGTTATCTCTGCTGGGGTTTGTTGGGAGGAGTCAGGGTTTAGGTGAACAGTAACTGGGATAGGATATGATGGATAGTTCTTGAATATCAGAAATTAATTTTTGATCAAACTATAATTTTAAGACTAATGTATCTTATTCTATGTTATCCTCAATAAAAAAATGCAAAAATACTTGCCACATCCTAAATATTAACTGTATTAGATTAATTCAGTTTAAATTCAATGGAAAGGGAATATATTAAAACATTTTCTTAATTAGATTTTTTAAAAGTGGCTTCTAGCTATTCAAAACTATTTTTTACAAAGTAAAAGAATGTTCTAAATTTACCATATAACTTTTATAAATATTTGTGTATATATCTCTTAAATAAATAATGTTTTGTTCACATGTTTCATGTTATTTGGTTTGATATGCACAAGCTATTCATATACGTAGAAAGAAAATATTTTATATTGTATTGGATTTTACTGTGCTAAATAGGTTAACTTGCATCAACTTAGAAAAAAAGAATGTTGATACATAATGTGCTGAGATGTGATATATACAGGACTTCTGTGTCTTTTTTTCCTGGCTAGATACTGTACAACATTAAGTAATCTACTCTCATCACAATCTATGTGAATGGGGCCATCTATAGTTACTCTTGCAACATTCTAGTCATACATACTATATACTTACAATATTTCCCATAAAAATCTACTTAATCAACAGATTTATTCAAGCATGTTCAAATATTAAGCTCTACTGCCTTCTTCACATTTAATATGACTTCCCATTTAAAAAAAATTATCTTTTTTCTGAAAAAAATCTCAGGAAGTTTTATAGATTCAGTTCTTACAAGGAATTTTGCTGTTATTAGAATCAAAGCAAAGAACTATAACCTTCATACTGGTTTCCTATGCATACTTTAATAAGACTGTGAAACTAATATAAATATGAACACAATTCTATTAAATCTGAAGTGCTTCCTTAGCATAATGAATACAAAGATGATTATGGTTATATTATGTTTATCTAGAACTAGATAATTATAGAGAATTGATGCTGTATGTCAGTATATATATTCAATTTTTAGATGAATGTAATAGATCCATGGATTTTCATTCAAGAATATTTATTGAGAATTTTTTAAGCTATTAAGAAATGTTAAGGAACAGTTTTTTAAAGATTTTTATTTATTTATTTGACAGACAGAGATCATATGTAGGCAGAGAGGCAGGCAGAGAGAGAGGAAGGCAAGCAGGCTCCCTGCTGAGCAGAGAGCCCGATGTGGGGCTCAATCCCAGGACCCTGGGGTCATGACCTGAGCCAAAGGCAGAGGCTTTAACCCACTGAGCCACCCAGGCACCCCTGTTAAGGAACATTTACAATATGTATTGAAATGTACCATGGCATTTGGGAACATCAAAAATGCCAGTTACCTATAAATTAGTGAATAAATTATCACAGTTCAAATGAAAATAATAAATGTACATGGTAAGGGAAGATTTATTATGGAGATAGACATGGCTGAAGTTTGAATAAAGGAGATTAGGTAAACTGTCAGATGGAAAGTAAATGTGACAAATGACATTATCAAAGGAATATTTGAAAAACAATGTGCCAAGAATTGAAAAATAAGTATGGCCAGGAAATAAGTATAGAACCAGAGGTCACTGATTCTCAGCCAAAGAAATCCTACCAGCCTGTAGACACCACAGAACTATCGATTATGAAGGTCAAGGAAAACAAAATCAAAGCTAGGGTTACATCTAAAGAAAAGAAAAAAAAAAGGCAATTTCTAGCATAGAGCCCCACATCAGGCTCCCTCCTCAGCAGGGAGCCTGCTTTCCCCACTTTCTCTCTCTGCCTGCCTCTCTACCTACTTGTCATCTCTATCTGTCAAATAAATATATAAAATCTTTAAAAAAAAAATGTTCTCTCCTGTTCTTACAAAACTTCAGACCATTACATAAATCTTTTTTTAAATTTTTTAACTAAAAATAATAGCCACATATTTCCCTGTTAGAGATTTTATTTACTATGTTTACTGAAGAAGAGAAAACTCTATAGAAAACTAACATTTTTAATGTGATTTCTCAAGCCTTGTTTGCAAATATACACAGTTCTGTTTGTTTGTTTGTTTGTTTTTTTAAATTTATTTGACAGAGATCACAAGTAGGCAGAGAGGCAGGCAGAGAGAGAGAGAGGAGGAAGCAGACACCCTGCCGAGCAAAGAGCCCGATGTGGGGTTCGATCCCAGGATGCTAGGATCATGACCTGGGCCGAAGGCAGAGGCTTTAACCCACTGAGCCACCCAGGCGCCCCAGCAATTATACACAGTTTGATATTGTGCATTATGTTTGTGTGAGCTCTATATAAAGTTGTTTCATCTAAATATATTTTTGTTTTCAAATTTATTATTAATAGTAAAAATAGTAAATGAGTACAGTTTCACTGCTGAGTCATATATTAGCTTGAGATTTTGGTGGAGGAGTGAAAGCATGGAAGGTATGGGGAGGGTGGAGAAATGCAGGACACAGAAGAGGAAGAAAGAATAACAAAATGTAGATATGTGAATTGAGAATTTATATAAACAGAGGAAATCATATTCAGCAATAAACTCAGCAACATGGGCCTAAGGGGAAAAAGAGAGAATATTAAAAGTAAACATTCATAAAATAGAAGTAAAAGCACAAAATGACATGGAAAAAGTCAGCCTTTTCTAAATCACTTAAATAAAGTACATGTGCAAAGTATATATTTTTGGAATGACATAAAATAGATTTTAAGTATATGTAACTCAAAATATGAGGCTACTTTAGATTGAAATGTTAGATATTAAAATATTTCAAAATATCTTGGTAAGTGCTAAAGGGAGAATAAAGATACTGACAGCGTTATAAGTTTAAAATCACTGGTCCCAAGCCAACTATTTTAAGAACTGCCTTTCCTTTGAAACATGTTCTTTTTCCAGTCTATGCTTTGCCACCAATAGTATCAATCCAATGTGGGTTTAATTAGAAACCAAAAAAAATCAATCATTCTTAGATACTACTCTATACTTTACTATGATATTTCCTGACAAGGGCATTAAAGTGAGTCTTGAAGAGAGGGAAACAAGAGTAAATATAAAGTTTGTATGTCGGATATAAGAAAAACATTAACCAGATTCTATTCATTTTCTACTTATTTTAATATGTTAGGGTGGAAAAGGAGGGCTGGATATGAGGTGCTTGACAAGAGACCTGCAAATCCAAGTTAAAGTGTCCAAATTTACCAGCAAGAAGTCTGAAGAAACTGATTTGGATCTTCTTGAGTGCCTGTGGAAGGGCACTGTGGGAAGAGGAACTGCAAGTCTGCCCACTGAATCAAAGACTCCACATTCATTACAACAATCTGGCAGTAAGATCCCTGAGGGTCACAGGTCAAATGCCTACTGAACCTTAGCTCTCAGTTCATATTGGAGAGACAGTGAAAAGACAACTTGAAAATCTGGTAGTGTAAAGAAGCCTCATCCATTTGTTCACTTGTCTCAGAGAGTTTTTATTATTTTTAATTTTTAAATTATTTCCATTAATTATTGTTTCCTGCAGGGATGAGCTTTCTTTTTGTCTCTTGGGTCCTTTTCTCTGCAGTTGATGGCTTTATGAGTATGTCTGTCAATATTTGGTTGTTCATCATATTTTAGAATAAAGTATTAATTAGTTGTCTTGAGTTTCTTCTATGGTTAGGTGATAAGCTCCTTCCATGAGTGGCAACTTGGAACTTCCATGAGTGGCAATGTTGGAACATGGAGGCTTGGGCAAGGTGGAGGATGGCTGGTCTACTTTTAGGCTTCCCAAACTGTAAAAGCTGATGGAAGTCAGCTGTCAACTTGTGGTGTCCCCAGATATTAAAATAATAATAATTTTATATGAGAGAACATAGAAAACAAGTGTGAACTGGTCCTATCCTGAGCAAAGCAGGATGTGTTTACCCTCTTTGTGGAGAGCAGATGCTACACAAAAGCTACAATAATCCAATGACTCCCTTTGTGACTTAATTGTAAATACTAAAGACTTGGTGAATCCAAAATAGTTAAGATCACTCCACTGTCACTGGCATACTCTTTCTGCATTTCTACTCAAGTATCCTAATATCAGATTCCATTCTTAAGATCAGTTCGTGGTCAAAGACAGTTCCTGGAGCTCCAAATTTCACAACTGCATTATAAGCTTACAGACAGACAGGGCAAATACTTTATTTGAAGAATTCCTTTCTCAATTCTCTCTCTCCCCAAACATACACACATAAACATACACATAAATGATGTATTATGTGTATGAGCATGTGTTCTATTTTTTTTTGTTTTGTTTTGTTTTTCTTAAAATACTCCTTACCATACATACTCACCTATCCATGTGCATGTGAGCAAAATTTTCTGTAAGAAACATATGGAAAACAGATTTGCTGACTACACTTTGCTTCCCCTTAAATTGTACCAGTTTATACTTCTGGAAAAAATACATGATTATTATAAAATTCTTCAGTGTTTACCAATAAGATCAGTTAAAAGAAAAAACTATTCCATTTTTTTGAACTTGAATATTGCTAACTACTAATGAAATTGGGTTCCCTTTCATGTGTTCATTTGTTCACTTGCATTAATTTTCTGTGCTATTTACAGTTTTTGCCCATTTTGCCGTTAAATTGGTTATCTTTTTCTAAATGATTACTATAACCTATACTATAAAGATACAAATCTTTTGTAATATTTATTTTGTTTTTATATCAACTTAAAACTTGTCTTCATATTTTCTATTTTACATTTTGTCATATAAAAGTTTATATTTTCATGTAATCAATGTCAGTTTATCAAACACTTTTGAATTTTTCCTCTTCTTTAGAAAAAGTTCTCTCATTCCAAAAATAAAATTAAACTATTCTGTTTTTTCTGTATTTTCTACTTCTATTTTTTGCACTTAGCTCTTTAATATGTCTAGATTTCATTTTTTTTTTCAAGAAGAATTTTTTTTTTTATTCTTTTTATTTCCAGCATAACAGTATTCATTATTTTTGCACCACACCCCGTGCTCCATGCAATCCGTGCCCTCTATAATACCCACCACCTGGTACCCCAACCTCCCACCCCCCGTCCCTTCAAAACCCTCAGATCGTTTTTCAGAGATCAAGAAGATGTGGTATATATACACAATGGAATACTATGCAGCCATCAAAAGAAATGAAATCTTGCCATTTGCAACAACATGGATGGAACTAGAGCGTATCATGCTTAGCGAAATAAGTCAAGCAGAGAAAGACAACTATCATATGATCTCCCTGATATGAGGAAGTGGTGATGCAACATGGGGGCTTAAGTGGGTAGGAGAAGAATAGATTTCATTTTTGCATGGTATACAAAATAAATTTAGTTTAGTCACTATCTTGTTGAAAGTGCAGATTAATTATCCTAAAATCATTTGTTTATTAAATTGTTAATCTTCCCTCAGTGATTTGAAATTTCTGTATCTTACTTTAGAATATATTTCATGTATATTCATGTGAACATATATTTCCTATATTCTAAAATATGCATTTTATTCTGATTCATATTTTTAATCAGCTCTAGGCTGGACTTCTGACTGCAATGGGGAGCTTCAACCCAGAAAATAACAAGCTGATGATTTTAAGTTATTCATTCAAGACATAGTCATAGCATCATAAATCTTCTATGACATTTGTAAAATTGTCATGCTGGACTGATGAAATTGAAAACAAAATACTGAATTAGAGCCAATGGCTTACAGTAATAGGAAGTAAGTTAACCTCACAATCTCAGATTTCTGATATTCAAATTGGCAAACTGATTGGAAAAGAGTGAGAATCTGCATATTGAAAGAGGAAGCTATCATAAATTTGGGTGAATCTGAGTGTGTGAAATCCCTTATCGCTGCTGATGTTCCCCTGCTGTAGAAGCAATTTCTTACTATCTAATGAGTCTAATCCTGCTTTGTATAAAGACCATAGAATGCTGGCTTTGATAATTTATCTTTTAGGGAGATAAAAATTTTAACTACTCATCTAATCCTACCAACCCTCATTTCCTTCAGACCTGTAAGGAGTTTGTAGCAGATTCCAGAACCAAGTCTGACCAACTATGAGGTTAATTACATACCAAAAGGATGAGAGGTTGTTTTATTTTGTTTTATTTTAATTTACATTGACAGAGATTGGCAGAATATGTTTTAGAATGAATCACAAATCTGTTAAGCCACATTGGGAATACAAAGTATGGTACTGGAACAAATTTATCACTAAGGGTGTATCTATCAAACTGTAATTTCTTAATTTAGTGTGAGAGGTTAAATAGTTGGAAATGGCTCTATTTGCTACACTGATTTTCAAAAACAGAAAGAAAACTGTGACTACATTAAATAAAAATGAGATTCTGAAGTTTTCTTGGTATAACACAGAGAATACAATTCAGTTAGTGAAATTAGAATGTCAGAGTTCTTATATCAGTTAAAATATCTTATTTGAAATACATTTTGAAATAATATTTTATGCAGTTTATATAACTCAGGTATATGCTTTCATTTTGGGTATCTACAAATAAAGACAATGGGTTCTTTTAGCTTTTCTCTCTCTCTCTCTCTCTCTCTCTAATATATATAAAGAATACAAATACTAATTAATATACTGTAAGTAATTGGTTCACAAGATGATTATGGAGACTACATTTTAAGGTTTATAATTAGCAAGGCAGAGATACAGGAGAGATGATGGTGTAGTTCCAGTCTGAAGACAGGAAAAAACTATGTCAAAACCCAAAGGCAGTCAAATAGGAGGAATTCCTTCTTACTCACTTGCTATTCCTCTGATATGTTCAACATGATGATGAGAATAAGGGTTATGTTTGCATGGAAAGTCTGCCAGCAAGACTGTCAAGTGTCAGTGTGCAAGAGGAACAGAGAAGCCTCAACTGAAACAGATCTCCCCCAGAAAAACAGGCACTGACCATCTGGGGGTGATTCTAAGTTCACTGTTGGTGATTCCATTGGCCTCAGCTCCTACACTACAGACTCATGTGTGAGGATATAAGAGAGTAGATAGCTGAAACAAACTTTCTTTAGAATATTTACAAAGCATTGATAGTACAAGGTACAAGTGTTGCAGAGACTGGTATTAAGGTGTAAAGGCACTTTTGAAACACAGAATTATATGAAAATGCCTGCAGCACCTTAGAGCTGGAATGTCCAATATTAATGCCTAAATAAGGTGTGTCAGTCTGGAGCGACTGTAGAGTCAAGAGTTACAATTTATTTGCAGTGCTTAGATATCATCATTCCCATTTTTCTTTGCAACAATAGACATCATGAAGTGTGATTTAAAAAAAAAGAATGTCTAACTCCACATGCAACCATGTGTGAAACGGTGTCATCAAATTCAGATGTGTGTGGAATATTAGAGTGCTGGGAGGTCTCATAGTATCGAATGGAGTAAAAGCCAAAGAAATATTTCAATTCTGTGATTCCAAGTTCCACTGAAATTCTGTCTCTCTACGGATTATAAAAGGTCATTGCAAACAGCTGCGATTAATTTACTATGCTTAATAGAATATAAATTGAAGTACAGTTATTTTGCCACAGGAAATATAAGACAAATGTATTTTTTAATTTTTTTTTCTTACTGAATTCCTTCAAACTAAGAGAATGAAAATTCTGTGTAATTTTGTAATATAGGTCTTAACATGGCAAAAAAAATTTTTAAACATGTTACAGGTGATGATTGTTTGAAATACAGATAACTCCAAATTATATACCATAAAAATTATCACAGTGTATATAGCATCATACCATTTATTCTATATTATTTATGGCTGTCCAAAAGTTTTCCTCATAGAAGAAAGCCCTCTCAAACTATCTCCACCTCCTCACTCAGGCTTTACCTGTTCATCATTACATATATACTATAAGATATAATATGATTATGAAATGTTTTCCAAAACCTATGCGTCAGGAAATCTGCCTGAAAGATACTGATCCCCAGAAATCAAAACATTGATGATGAGGGGAAATACTTGCCAACATCGCCAAGCATACAAAAGGAGACACACACACACATGCATGCACATAAAGGCACACTAGCCATATAGATCAATGTCTACCATGTGTATGTGCTCCACATTCTTTCTTTCTATGGCAAATACCATGCTGATTATTTGGAAACCTCCACGTGAAAGCTTGTAATACCTATACTTCCTGATCCTTTGAAAATTGTGTGTTCTTTGTAATGTGGGTAAACAAACCTAGGAGACGGTGAAATTGTTTTTCTCATGTTAAAATCAGCTGCTATGAATATAATGTTTAGGAGTGGGTTTTGTAGTAAAACTTTGGTTTAAATACTGAACCTGAATTTTCTAGCTGTGTTATCACAAACCACTAACATAAACTTTTTCAGCCTTGATGCTATGTCTGGAAGTGTCTCAAGATAATTATACCAGCCTCAAAAGATCCTTGGGAGGACCTAGTGAAGTAATGTCTAGAAAGAAATTAACACAATACCTGACTCATAGTAAGTGATCAATAAACTATTAGTAGTATTATCATTATAAATTATAAAATATAAAACAAATTTCAACTTCAAAATAGCTTTACTTTAACACTTAAGAAAAATAACAGTTTTGAGAAAAGACATGGTTTTTTAATGCTGTGTTAGTAAAAACATATTTTCAAACTGACTCATGTTCTTTATTCTGTCTCCTCTTTTCCCTTCTCTTTCTCATTTCACTGTTGCTTAATATTGAGATTTGTCTTTAGCTTTATCACAATTCATTTAGTTTTGCCAACAAATTAATTCTTTTAGAATTTTAGCCAACTAGCTCTGAGTTGACTCAGAGTTTCTCAGCGTAGAATTTACTCCATGTTTCTTCATATAAAAACATGTTACTCAGCTATAAGTATTGTTTGCTTGTTTTGGCTGACCTAATTGAGTGCACAATTTATAATGTTTACCTCTACATAAAATTTTTCCTTTTATAATATCATGTGTTGATTGGATACATAGCAAAAATGTATGATGAGCAGATTTCAATCAATAGTTTAATGATTTCTATAAGCCTCTAATTCAAGATTCTCATGTTTTTTAGATTAACTCAAATGTTTCAATCTAAAATGAACTTATTTACTTTATAGAGAAGTACATAAAATGCATGCATGCCATAGTTCTCCCATAAAGAAGATAAAACAAAACAAAACAAAACAAAAATTACCCAGTGCATTGTAAGTAGAATTGGATTTATAATTTATATATCCTTAGTTTCCTGTCTAATATTGATCTGGGGGATAATAGAGCCTTAGTCCTACTCATATTTAATAGATCAATGGACTAGACAAAAAACCCAGAAATAAACCAACAATTATATGACCAATTAATCTTAGCAAAGAAGGAAAGAATATCCAATGGGGAAAAGGACAGTCTTTTCAACAAATAGTGTTGGGAAAACTGAACAGCAAAATGCAGAAAATGAAACTGGACTACTTTCTTACACTATACATAAAAATGATTTCAAAATGGATTAAAGACTGAAATATAAGACATGAAACCATTAAAATCCTAGAAAAAAACACTGTGGGTAACACCTTTGACATTGGCCATAGCAACTTTTTTCCAGACATGTCTCTTGAAGCAAGGGAAACAAAAACAAGAGTAAACTATTAGGACTACAGCAAAATAAAAAACTTCTGGATAGCAAAGGAAACAATAAAAAAAAAAATAACCTTCACAATTGGAGACGATGTTGCAAATGACATATCTGATAAAGGGTTAGTATCCAAAATATATAAAGAACTTATAAAACTCAACACCAAAAAAAAAAATACTCCAAAAAAAATTGGACAGAAGACATTAACAGACATTTCTTCAAAGAAAATATATAGACAGCTAACAGAAACATGAGAAGATGCTCAAGATCACTGATGGTCAGGGAAACATAAATCAAAACTACAATGAAATATCACCTTGCACCTGTCATAATAGATAAAATGAACAACACAAGAAACAAAAGATGTTGGTGAGGATGTAGAGAAAAAGGAACCCTTTTGCACTGTTCGTGGGAATACAAACTTGTGCAGCCACTCTGGAAAATAGTATGGAGGTTCCTTAAAGAGTTAAAAATAGAAATATCCTAAAATCAAGCAACAAACTACTAGATATTTACCAAAGAATACAAAAATACTAATATGAAGGGTGCCTGGGTGGCTCAGTAGGTTAAGCCGCTGCCTTCGGCTCTGGTCATGATCTCAGGGTCCTGGAATTGAGTCCCGCATCCAGCTCTCTGCTCAGCAGGGAGCCTGCTTCCCTTCCTCTCTCTCTGCCTGCCTCTCTGCCTACTTGTGATCTCCTTCTGTCAAATAAATAAATAAAATCTTTTTAAAAAATGCTAATATGAAGAGATAAATAGACCTGCATGTGCATAGCAGCATTATTTACAATACCCAAGATATGAAAGCAGCCCAAGTGTCCATCAATTGATGAATGGATAAAGAATATGTGGTATAAATATACAATGGATTATTATTTAGCCATAAAAAGGTGAAATCTTGTCATTTGCAATGCATGGAAGAAGCTTGAGAGCATAATGTTAAGTAAAATAACTCAGTCCAAGAAAGACAAATACCATGTGATTTTACTCATATGTAGAATTTAAGAAACAAAACAAGTGAGCAAAGGGAAAGGGAGAAAGAAAGAGAGAAAAATGAAGAAACAGACTTTTAATTATAGGGAAAAGAACTGGTGGTTGCCAGAGGGGAGGTGGGGAGGGTATGAGTTAAATAGATGATTAAATAGGATTAAATAGGATTAAAAAGTTCACTGTCATAAGCACCAGGTGATATATGGAATTTTTTAAAATTTATTTTTTATTTATTTTCAGCATAACAGTATTCATTATTTTTTCACCACACCCAGTGCTCCATGCAATACGTGCCCTCTATAATACCCATCACCTGGTACCCCAACCTCCCACCCCCCCACCCCTTCAAAACCCTCAGATTGTTTTTCAGAGTCCATAGTCTCTCATGGTTCACCTCCCCTTTCAATTTCCCCCAACTCCCTTCTCCTCTCTAACACCCAATGTCCTCCATGCTATTTGTTATGCTCCACAAATAACTAAAACCATATGATAATTGACTCTCTCTGCTTGACTTATTTCACTCAGCATAATCTCTTCCAGTCCTGTCCATGTTGCTACAAAAGTTGGGTATTCATCCTTTCTGATGGAGACATAATACTCCATAGTGTATATGGACCACATCTTCCTTATCCATTCGTCCATTGAAGGGCATCTTGGTTCTTTCCACAGTTTGGTGACCATGGCCATTGCTGCTATAAACATTGGGGTACAGATGGCCCTTCTTTTCACTACATTTGTATCTTTGTGGTAAATACCCAGGAGTGCAATTGCAGGGTCATAGGGAAGTTCTATTTTTAATCTCTTGAGGAATCTCCACACTGTTCTCCAAAGAGGCTGCACCAACTTGCAACAGTGTAAGAGGGTTTCCCTTTCTCCACATCCCCTCCAACACATGTTGTTTCCAGTCTTGTTAATTTTGGCCATTCTAACTGGTGTAAGATGATATCTCAATGTGGTTTTAATTTGAATCTCCCTGATGGCTAGTGATGATGAACATTTTTTCATGTGTCTGATAGCCATTTGTATGTCTTCACTGAAGAAGTGTCTGTTCATATCTTCTGCCCATTTTTTATATAATTGTCTGTTTTATGTGTGCTGAGTTTGAGGAGTTCTTTATAGATCCTGGATATCAACCTTTTGTCTGTACTGTTACTTGCAAATATCTTCTCCCATTACATGGGTTGCCTCTTAGTTTCCTTGACTGTTTCCTTTGCTGTGCAGAAGCTTTTGATTTTGATGAAGTCCCAATAGTTTATTTTCGCTTTTGTTTCCTTTGCCTTTGGAGACATATCTTGAAAGAAGTTGCTGTGGCTGATATTGAAGAGATTATAGCCTATGTTCTCCTCTAGAATTCTGATGGATTCCTGTCTCACATTGAGGTCTTTTATCCATATTGAGTTTATCTTTGTGTACAGTGTAAGAGAATGGTCGAGTTTCATTCTTCTACATATAGCTGCCCAGTTTTCCCAGCACCATTTATTGAAGAGACTGTCTTTTTTCCACTGTATATTTTTTCCTGTTTTGTCAAAGATTAATTGACCATAGAGTTGATGGTCCATATCTGGGCTCTCTACTCTCTTCCACTGGTCTATATGTCTGTTTTTATGCCAGTACATGCTATGTTGGTGATTACAGCTTTGTAATAAAGCTTGAAATCAGGTAACGTGATGTCCTCAGTTTTATTTTTGTTTTTCAACATTTTCTTAGTGATTTGAGGTCTCTTCTGATTCCATACAAATTTTTGGATTATTTGCTCCAGATCTTTGAAAAATACCGGTGGAATTTTGATCAGAATGGCATTAAAAGTATAGATTGCTCTAGGCAGTATAGACATTTTAACAATGTTTATTCTTCTGATCTAAGAGCATGGAATGGTCTTCCATATTTTTGTCTTCTTCAATTTCTTTCTTGAATGTTCTGTAGTTCCTTGAGTACAGATCCTTTACCTCTTTGGTTAGGTTGATTCCCAAGTATCTTATGGTTATTGGTGCTATAGTAAATGTAATTGATTCTCTAATTTCCTTTTCTATATTTTCATTGTTAGTGTATAAGAAAACCACTGATTTCTGTACATTGACTTTGTATCCTGCCACGTTGCTGAATTGCTATATGAGTTCTAGTAGTTTGGGGGTGGAGTCTTTTGTGTTTTCCATATAAAGAATCATGTCATCTGCGAAAAGGGAGAGTTTGACTTCTTAATTGCCAATTTGGATACCTTTTATTTCTCTTTGTTGTCTGGTTGCTGTTGCTAGGACTTCTAATACTATGTTGAACAAGAGTGGTGAGAGTGGGCATCCTTGTCATGTTCTTGATATCAACAGGAAGGCTGCAAGCTTTTTCCCATTGAGGATATTTGCTGTGGGTCTTTCATAGATAGATTTGATGAAGTTCAGGAATGTTCCCTCTATCCCTATACTTTGAAGTGTTTTAATCAGGAATGGATGCTGGATTTTGTCAAATGCTTTTTCTGCATCAATTGAGAGGACCATGTGATTCTTCTCTCTTCTCATATTAATTTGTTCTATCACACTGATTGATTTGCAAATGTTGAACCATCCTTGTAGCCCAGGGATGAATCCCACCTGGTCATGGTGGATAATCTTTTTAATGTGCTGTTGGATCCTGTTTGCTAGGATCTTGTTGAGAATCTTAGCATCCATATTCATCAGTGATATTGGTCTGAATTTTTGAAACACTACCTCATACACCTAAACTAACATATCACTTTGTGTTATTAAAATAGATCCTTAAAAAATTAAAAATTTAAAAGTACAAAAATTCTAGGACTGACTTTTTTAAAAAAAGGAATTAAAACCACACTTGGCAAATTACTTTCACTTTTGGCTTGTTCTAGCTTGTCTTAATAAGTAAGCTTCAACTTAAGTTAAATGTTGAAGTGTGTCCCATACAAAAACTGGCATTTAAATCTGTGTTTCTATTTCTTCCCTCAATGTACTGATTCTCAGTGCCCCTCCTTCTCAAGATGCCTCCCTAATTCTGTTATGCTCTAGTTGCCTAATTCTTTTATTAAATTAATTTTATATAACTTAGATCAATACCCTAGTCAAAGTGTAAACGTGAAATCTTGTCATTGTATTTCTTGGTCATAGCACTTGTTAATTTCACTACCAATGGCGTTAGTCATGTACAGCTAGGATAAAGAACATCATGGAGAGCAAAGTAGTGATCTATAAAAATATGTCACCTCAAAGAAGATTCTCACAATTCTGAATCATCTCTGGGGATTGTTTGTTTGTTTGTTTGTTTTGTTTTTTGTTTTTTTTTAAGATTTTATTTATTTATTTGACAGAGAGAGATCACAAGTAGTCAGAGAGGCAGGCAGAGAGAGAGGAAGGGAAGCAGGCTCTCTGCAGAGCAGAGAGCCCAACGTGGGGCTCGATCCCAGGACCTGGGATCATGACCTGAGCCGAAGGCAGCGGCTTTAACCCACTGAGCCTCCCAGGCACCCCTGTTTTGTTTTGTTTTTAATAGTGGTCAGAAGTTTTTTTTTATTTTTTATTTTTATTTTATTTATTTATTTTTTTTTTTTTAAAAACATGTCTCACATGCTCCTTCTTTTTTTTTTTTTTTAAAGATTTTTATTTATTTATTTGACAGAGAGAAATCACAAGTACACTGAGAGGCAGGCAGAGAGAGAGAGAAGGAAGCAGGTTCCCTGCTGAGCAGGGAGCCCGATGCGGGACTCGATCCCAGGACCCTGAGATCATGACCTGAGCCGAAGGCAGCGGCTTAACCCACTGAGCCACCCAGGCGCCCCAGAAGTTTTTTTTTAAAAACACAATCTTGTAAGACCCATAGAGCTAACAACATAAAGAATAAAACTTATTAATACAGATTTTTTTTAAATCATTTAGGAGGTCAGGGGATCCTAGGATAGACATATTTCTACAATGGGATTGAATAATCAAGTAAATGTATAGAAATGATTAGATTGAGATTTATCATTGTTGGAGTGGGGCATTATATTTAAGCAAGGAAGGAGCTGAAGTGATCCATGTGGTAATGGATTAGAGGTGTAGTGATCAGTATGAACTCATGTTCATCTTAATATAAATATAGCTGGTTAAATATAGAACATTTATAGAGATGTACACATACATGGGTAAATATACACATATGCATTCCCTAGCTTTGTCAGCTGACAAGGCCTAAAGCAAGAGAAGCAGCAAAGAGCAAACATAGCATCTGATCTCGGCTTTTAATACCATTCTCCAATAAAAAGAACCACCAATTCTTAGAGCAGAAAATACACAAGATGGGTCTGAAGCATGCTTCAGCACCAGAAAGAAAGGAAAACATTCAAAACAAATGAGCAAGCCATACAATGGTGGAAGTATGTCAAAGGGACACAAATCAGCTGAAATAGCTTCCAAATGGTCAAAGCTGTAATAATCTGAGAAACAAAACAAGTAATATTGGATTATAGCTCAAAGTATAAAATCAATATTTATATTCAATACTGATATAAATGGTTCACTAAATACATATTTATAAATATATAAATGTCACAAAGGATAAAAGACTAATCTCCCCATGCCAAAGAATTCCAAATAATTTATGGAGTTACTTCACCCTCAAAAAGGTGAAGGAATACTTCCCATTCCTTTTTTTTTTTTTTTAAGGTTTTGTTTATTTATTTGAAAGAGAGAGAGAGAGAGATGAGAGAGAGAAATCATGAACAGAGGGGAAGGGTAGAGGGAGAAGCACACTCTCCACTGACCAGGAGCCAGATGCAGGGCTAATCCCAGGACCCTGAGATCATGACCTGAGCCAAAGATAGATCCTTAACTGCCTGAGCCACCCAGGCACCCATAATTCCCATTCCTTAAGCCTGAGTTACGCAGTGATTTATTTCCAAAGATTATGGCACAGAAAGAAGTGTAGAAGGATAACTATAAAATGGGGAAAGCTGACAAACTCTATCTCAGCCAAATTATCAAGACTAGTATCAATAGTGATAAGTGATTTTGATAGTATGTACACTTGATACGATGTGAGGGAAATGGCATGTTAATTTGTTTCTTTCCTCCCCCAAACTCAAAATCCCAGTGTAATCTGAGAAAAACAAGGGACAAATCACAATTGACAGACATTCTATCAAATACCTAATCAGGAGTCCTTAAAACTGCCAAATTATCAGGCACCAGGGTGGCTCAGTCAGTTAACCTTCATTCTCTCCCCCGTCCCTCCACACTGCTTGTGCTCCTTCTCTCCCTTACTCTCTTTCTCAAATAAATAAATAAAATCTTAAAAAAAGGAAATTGCCAAGGTATCAAAAATTAGAACACAGGATAACTGAATGTGATATGGTAACATGGGTGGGATCAGAAAAGATGCCTGGATAGGATCATGGAACAGAAAAGGAATATTAAGTAAAAGCTAAGGAGATGTGAATAAAGTATGGAGTTTAATTAACAATGCCTAACTTACATTGATTTGTTGATTGTGGCAAATGTCTCATAGATATGTAAAATGTTGTTAAGAGTGAACACTGGGTGTGGGGTATATAGGAACTCTCTGTAATATCTTTGCAATACTTCAAAAATAAAAACTTTAGTATTCTAAAATAAAAACTTTAAGAAACCTGTTTAACAGGCAGCTTATAGATATACCTCCACACTTAGTGGGATAATCAATAAGTTTTTATATTTTTTTCTCACTCTATAGCAAAATAGTTTGTTTTTGTTTTTTAATTTGGAGTAGGATTTCTATAGTACATATTTATAGTTGTTTTAGAGTATTGAAATATCTATTTAGAAATTATTATATATTTTCTAGGAAGAATATATTTACATATTTATTTTCAAGTTAAATAAGAATAAAATACAACTTCAATTTCTAAAATTTGCAATCTACTGAGTGCTTTTATATTGTCTCTTTTTTTTTTTTAGGGAGCAGAAAAATATTGCTATTCACAATTTTATAAAGAGGAAACTAAATTTCAGGTACATTAAATATGGTTTAAAAAAAAACTCTCTGTCTCCTTTCCGTTTATCCAGATGCCTTTTTAATATCACTTTCTCTCCTTCCCTGCCTCTTAGACAGGGTTACGTCTTATTACTGTACCTACAACTGGAAAGTACTATATTAAACAGAACTGATTAGATGGACATCCTTGTTTTATTCCTATTCATAAGGGATTGAGAGTCTTTTGTTTTTCACCAATAAATACGGTTTTAGATGTGGAGGTTGTTGTTGTTGTTTTTCCACAGATGTCCTGTATCAGATTGAGAAAGTTCCATTTTATTTATAGTTTATTGAGGGTTTTTACAAAGTTTTGGGTTTTGTCGAGTGATTTTTCTGCAGCTGTTGAGATGCCTCTGGGCTTTATTTTTCCTTTCTTTCTGTTATTATGGCATTTACATTAATTTGTTTTAATATGCTAAATACAAATGATCATAATGTATAACCCTTGCAAAATGTTTCTTAAACCCTTGACAATATTTTGTTAAAGATTTATGTTTATGTTCATGAATGATACTTTACCTTACTTTGATATATGGATAATGATGACCTCATAAAGTAAGTTTGAAAGTGCTCTATCTTCTGAAAGAATTTCTGAAGTATTGGTATTATTTTCTCTTCAAATATTTGGAAAATTCACTAGGAAGGCCACTTGTATTTTCCTTATGGGTATAATTTTAATTATAAATTCAATCTCTTTACTCATTAATGACCTGTTTAAATTTTATTGTTCTTCTTGAGTTAGGTTTGTAGTTTGTGCCTTTCTAGGAATTTTCCCATTTTATTAAGTTGGTTAATTTGTTAGCATAAAGTCATCCATGTAAATCTTTTCATTTCTGTAGGGTCAGTAGTGACCTCTCTCTCATTCCTGATTTTTTGTAATTAATGTCATATATCATTTCTCCTTGGTCAGTCAGACGACCGATTAATTGGTTTTGTTCATTTTTATAAAAAGCTTACTTAGATTTCATTGATTTTCTTTTTCTTTTTTTATTTTCTATTGCAATAATTACTGCTCTAACTTTTACAATTTTTTTTTTTTTACTGATTCTTTTGGGTTCAGTTTACTCTTCTTTTTGTAATTTTTAACATCATGTATAGATTACATATCTCAAATATTTCTCTTATAGGCATTTAATGATATAATTTTCCATAAACATTGCTTTAGCTGTATCCTATGCTTATTTTATCTTTTTAAAAATTTTATTTTTTTCAATGTTCAAAAATTCATTGTTTATGCAGAACACCCAGTGTTCCATGTAATACGTGCCCTCCATCATACCCACCACCAGACTCATCCAACCCTCCAACCCTCTCCCCTCCAAAACCCTCTTTTTCTTCCTAGGAGTCCACAGCCTTTCATGGTTTGTCTCCCCCTCCGATTCCACCAACTCGCTTCTCTCTATTTCCCAATGTCTTCCACATTATTCTTCAAGCCTCACAAGTGAGATTACTTGTTTGTTTGTTTTTTAATTAGGGAAAGATATTTCATTGTATGTATATACCACATTTTATTTATCTACTCTTCAGTTGATGACATTTGGATGGTCGCCACATCTAGACTATTTTTAGGAATAATGTTTCTGTAAACATTGGTGTATAAGTTTTTCTGTGAACATATCTTCATTTTCTTGGGTATACACCTAGGTGTGGAATTGCTGCATCACAGTTTCCTGAGAAACTACCAAACTGCTCTAGAGTGGTTGTACCATTCCACCTTCACATCAACAAAGTATGACAACTTCAATTTCTCCAATTCTCAGAGACACTTGGTGTTATCTGTCTTTTCATTATAGCCAAGCTAGTGGATGTGAAATAGCATTTCATAGTGTATATGATTTGCATTTCTCAAGTGTGTAAAGAATTTGTGTTCCTTTTAGGTCTTTACTAGACATCTATACATATTCTTTTTTTAAGATTTTATTTATTTATTTGACAGGTAGAGAGATCACAAGTAAGCAGAAAGGCAGGCAGGGTGGGGGAAACAGGCTCCCCACTGAGCAGAGAGCCTGACACGGACTCAATCCCAGGACCCTGCGACCATGAACTGAGCTGAAGGCAGAGGCACCACCCACTTAGCCACCCAGATGCCCAATCTGTACATACTCCTTGAAGAAATGTCTATTCCTTTCCTTTGTATTTTTGAAAATTAAATTATTTTTCTTCTTATTATTGAATTGTAAGAGATCTTTAAATATTATAAATATAAACATTTTTAAAATATTCTCTTCCAATCTGAGGATTGTTTTTTTCACTTTGTTGTTAGTGTCCTTTAAAGAATAAAAGTTTTAAATTTTGTTGAATTCTGGTTTTTCTATTTTTATTTTCTTGCTTACACTTTAGGTATTATATAAAAAAAAAAGAGGGGGAGGATTCAAGATGGCGGAGAAGTAATAGGCTAAGACTACTTCAGGTAGCAGATAATCAGTTAGATAGCTTATCTAAAGATTGCAAACACCTACAAATCCAACAGGAGACTGAAGAGAAGAAGAACAGCAATTCTAGAAGCAGAAAATTAACCACTTTCTGAAAGGTAGGACTGGCAGAGAAGTGAATCCAAAGGCACAGGAAGATAGACGGCGGGGGGAAGGGCCGGGTCCTGGCAAGCGGCAGAGCAACAGAGAACAAAATCGGGACTTTTAAAAGTCTGCTCTACTGAAGGACATCACTCCAGAGGCTAAACCGGGGTGAAGCCAACTCAGGGTCAATGTGGCCTCAGGTCCCACAGGGTCACAGAAGGATCGGGGGTGTCTGAGTGTCACAGAGCTTATAGGTATTAGAACGGGGAAGTTGGCTACAGAGACAGAGCCGAGGAGTGAGCTCTTAGCTCGGGGTTACCTTGAACGGGTCCCAGACTCAGTGAGCTTGGAGCACGGCAGGAGGCCAGGGAGATGGGAGTAATTGGGCGCTTTTCTCTGAGGGCACACTGAGGAGTGGAGCCCTGGGCTCTCAGCTCCTCCGGGTTGGAGACTGGGAGGCTGGCATTTTCATTCCCATCCTCCGGAACTCTACAGAAAGCACTCAGGGGACAAAAGCTCATGAAAGCAAACCCAAGCGGATTATTCAGCCCGGCCTCTGGTAAGGGCGGTGCAATTCCGCCTGGGGCAAAGACACTTGAGAATCATTACAACAGGCCCCTCCCCCAGAAGATCAATAAGAAACTCAGCCAGGACCAAGTTCACCTACCAAGGAGTACAGTTTCAATACCAAGGAGAGCAGTGGATTTTCAGAGGAGGAGAAAGCAAAGCATGGAACTCATGACTTTCTCCCTGTGTTTCTTTAGTCTTGCAGTTAATTTAATTTTTTCTTCTTTTTCAATTTTTTTCTCTTCTTCTGCTAATTTTTTTAAACTTTTACCCTTTTCTTTTTTAACATTTATTTAACTAGGTTATCTAATATATATATATTTTTTTTCTTTATTCATTTTCTTTTTTTAATTGTTTCTTTTATATTCTTTTTTCTTTCTTTTTTTTTTTCTTTCTGAATCTCTTATTATCCCCTTTCTTCCCCCTCACAATTTGGGATCTCTTCTGATTTGGTTAAAGCACATTTTCCTGGGGTTGTTGCCACCGTTTTAGTATTTTACTTGCTCCTTCGTATACTCTTATCTGGACAAAATGACGAGGCAGAAAAATTCACCACAAAAAAAAAGAACAAGAGGCAGTACCAAAGGCCAGGGACCTAATCAATACAGACATTAGTAATATGTCAGATACAGAGTTCAGAATGACGATTCTCAAGGTTCTAGTCGGGCTAGAAAAAGGCAAGGAAGATATTAAGGAAACCTTCTCGGGAGATATAAAAGGCCTATCTGGAGAAATAAAAGAACTAAAATCTAACCAAGTTGAAATAAAAAAAATCTATTAATCAGGTGCAATCAAAAATGGAGGCTCTCACTGCTAAGATAAATGAGGCAAAAGAAAGAATTAGCTATATAGAAGACCAAATGACAGAGAATAAAGAAGCTGAGCAAAAGAGGGACAAACAGCTACTGGACCATTAGGGGAGAATTCCAGAGATAAGTGACACCATAAGATGAAACAACATTAGAATAATTGGGATTCCTGAAGAAGAAGAAAGAGAGAGGGGAGCAGAAGGTATATTGGAGAGAATTATTGGAGAGAATTTCCCCAATACGGCAAAGGGAACAAGCAACAAAATCCAGGAGGTGCAGAGAACCCCCTCAAAATAAATAAGAATAGGTCCACACCCCATCACCTAATAGTAAAATTTACAAGTTTTAGTGACATAGAGAAAATCCTGAAAGCAGCCCGGGAAAAGAAGTCTGTAACATACAATGGTAAAAATATTAGATTGGCAGCAGACTTATCCACAGAGACCTGGCAGGCCAGAAAGAGCTGGCATGATATATTCAGAGCACTAAAAGAGAAAAACATATAGCCAAGAATACTATATTCAGGTAGGCTATCATTGAAAATAGAAGGAGAGATTAAAAGCTTCCAGGACAAACAAAAACTGAAAGAATTTGCAAACACCAAACCAGCTCTACAGGAAATATTGAAAGGAGTCCTCTAAGCAAAGAGAGAGCCTAAAAGAAGTAGATCAGAAAAAAAACAGAGACAATATACAGTAACAGTCACCTTACAGACAATACAATGGCACTAAATTCATATCTCTCAATAGTTACCCTGAATGTTAATGGGCTAAATGCCCCAATCAAAGACACAGGGTATCAGAATGGATAAAAAAACAAAACCCATCTATATGTTGCCTACAAGAAACTCATTTTAAACCCAAAGACACCTCCAGATTTAAAGTGAGAGGGTGGAAAAGAATTTACCATGTTAATGGACATCAGAAGAAAGCAGGAGTAGCAATCTTTATATCAGATCAATTAGATTTTAAGCCAAAGACCATTTAAGAGATGAGGAAACACTATATCATACTCAAAGGATCTGTCCAACAAGAAGATCTAACAATTTTAAATATCTATGCCTCTAACATGGGAGCAGCCAACTATATAAACCAATTAATAACAAAATCAAAGAAACACGTCAACAATAATACAACAATAGTAGGGGACTTTAACACTCCCCTCACTGAAATGGACAGATCATCCAAGCAAAAGATCAAAAGATCAACAAGGAAATAAAGGCCTTAAATGACACACTGGACCAGATGGACATCACAGATATATTCAGAACATTTCATCCCAAAGCAACAGAATACACATTCTTCTCTAGTACACATGGAACATTCTCCAGAATAGATCACATCCTTGGTCCTAAATTGGGCCTCAACCAGTACCAAAAGATTGGGATCATTCCGTACATATTTTCAGACCACAATGCTCTGAAGCTAGAACTCAATCACAAGAGTAAATTTGGAAAGAACCCAAATACATGGAGAATAAACAGCATCCTTCTAAAGAATGAATGGGTCAACCAGGAAATTAAAGAAGAATTGAAAAAATGCATGGAAACAAATGATAATGAAAACACAACAGTTCAAAATCTGTGGGACACAACAAAGGTAGTCCTGAGAGGAAAATATATAGTGGTTCAAGCCTTTCTCAAGAAATAAGAAAGGTCTCAGGTACACAACCTAATCCTACACCTAAAGGAGCTGGAGAAAAAACAAGAAAGAAACCCTAAACCCAGCAGGGGAAGAGAAGTCATAAAGATCAGAGCAGAAATCAATGTAATAGAAACTGAAAAAACAATAGAACAAATCAATGAAACTAGTAGCTGGTTCTTCGAAAGAATTAATAAGATTGATAAACTCCTGGCCAGACTTACCAAAAAGAAAACAAAAAGGACCCAAATAACTAAAAAGCATAAATGAAAGAGGAGAGATCATAACTATCACCAAAAAAATATAGACAATTATAAGAACATACTATGAACAACTCTACGCCAATAAATTTGACAATCTGGAAGAAATGGATGCATTCCTAGAGACATATAAACTACCACAACTGAACCAGGAAGAAATAAAAAACCTGAACAGACCCATAACCAGTGAGGAGATTGAAACAGTCATCAAAAATCTCCAAACAAACAAAAGCCCAGGGCCAGATGGCTTCCCAGGGGAATTCTACCAAACATTTATTTTTTTTTTAAAGATTTTATTTATTAATTTGACAGAGAGAGATCACAAGTAGGCAGAGAGGCAGGCAGAGAGAGAGAGAGGAGGAAGCAGGCTCCCCGCTGAGCAGGGAGCCCGATGCGGGACTCGATCCCAGGACCCTGAGATCATGACCTGAGCCGAAGGCAGCGGCTTAACCCACTGAGCCACCCTGGTGCCCCTCTACCAAACATTTAAAGAAGAACTAATTCCTATTCTCCTGAAACTGTTCCAAAAAATAGAAATGAAAGGAAAACTTCCAAACTCATTTTATGAGGCCAGCATCACCTTGATCCCAAAACCAGACAAGGATCCCATAAAAAAAAGAGAACTACAGACCAATATCCTTGATGAACACAGATGCGAAATTTCTCACTAAAATACTAACCAATAGGATTCAAGAGTACATTAAAAGGATTATTCACCAGGACAAAGTGGGATTTATTCCAGGGCTGCTAGTTGGTTCAACATCTGCAAATCAATCAATGTAATACAACACATTAATAAAAGAAAGAACAGGAACCATATGATACTCTTAATAGATGCTGAAAAAGCATTTGACAAAGTACAGCATCCCTTCCTGATCAAAACTCTTCAAAGTGCAGGGATAGAGGGCACATACCTCAATATCATCAAAGCCATCTATGAAAACCCACCACAAATATCATTCTCAATGGAGAAAAACTGAAAAGTTTTCCGCTAAGGTCAGGAACACAGCAGGG
Source organism: Mustela erminea (assembly GCF_009829155.1). Taxonomy (NCBI): domain Eukaryota; kingdom Metazoa; phylum Chordata; class Mammalia; order Carnivora; family Mustelidae; genus Mustela; species Mustela erminea. The sequence continues at coordinate 81,632,712 of NC_045615.1, forward strand.
ATGTCGATTATCACCACTGCTATTCAACAGAGTAATAGAAGTCCTAGCCTCAGCAATCAGACAACAAAAGGAAATTAAAGGCATCCAAATCGGCCAAGAAGAGGTCAAACTATCACTCTTCGCAGATGATATGATACTATATGTGGAAAACCCAAAAGACTCAACTCCAAAATCGCTAGAACTTGTACAGGAATTCAGTAAAGTGTCAGGATATAAAAATCAATGCACAGAAATCAGGTGCATTTCTCTACACCAACAACAAGACAGAAGAGAGAGAAATTAAGGAGTCAATCCTATTTACAACTGCACCCAAAATTTTAAGATACCTAGGAATAAACCTAACCAAAGAGGCTAAGAATCTATACTCAGAAAACTATAAAGTACCCATGAAAGAAATTGAGGAAGACTCAAAGAAATGGAAAAATGTTCCATGCTCCTGGATTGGAAGAATAAATATTGTGAATGTCTATGCTATCTAAAGCAATGGACACATTTAATGCAATTCCTATCAAAGTACCATCCATCTTTTTCAAAGCAATGGAACAAATAATCCTAAAATTTATATGAAACCAGAAATATTTGCAAAGGACATATCAGATAAAGGGCTAGTATCCAAAATGTATAAAGAACTTAGCAAACTCAACACCCAAAGAACAAATAATCCAATCAAGAAATGGACAGAGGACATGAACAGACATTTCTGCAAAGAAGACATCCAGATAGCTGACAGACACATGAAAAAGTCCTCCATATCACTTGGCATCAGGGAAATACAAATCAAAACCACAATGAGATATCACCTCACACCAGTCAGAATGGCTAAAATAAACAAGTCAGGAAATGACAGATGCTGGCAAGGATGCGGAGAAAGGGAAACCCTCCTACACTGTTGGTGGGAATGCAAGCTGGTGCAATCACTCTGGAAAATAGCACAGAGGTTCCTCAAAATGTTAAAAATAAAACTACCCTATGTCCCAGCAATTACACTACTGAGTATTTACCCTAAAGATACAAACGTATTGATCCTAAGGGCCATGTGCTCCCGAATGTTTTTAGCAGCAATGTCTACAATAGCCAAACTATGGAAAGAACCTAGATGTCCATCAACAGATGAATGGATCAAGAATATGTGGTATATATACACAATAGAATACTAGGCAGCCATCAAAAGAAATGAAATCTTGCCATTTGTATTGCCGTGGATGGAACTAGAGGGTATCATGCTTAGCAAACTAAGTCCATCAGAGAAAGACAACTATCATATGATCTCCCTGATATGAGGAAGTGGATATGCAACATGGGGGGTTAAAGGGGTAGAAGAAGAATAAATGAAACAAGATGGGATTGGGAGGGAGACAAACCATAAGTAACCCTTAATCTCACAAAACAAACTGAGGGTTGCTGGAGGGAGGGGGTTGGGAGAAGGACATTGGGGAGGGTATGTGCTATGGTGAGTGCTGTGAAGTGTGTAAACCTGGTGATTCACAGAACTGTACCCCTGGGGATAAAAATATATTATATATTTATTAAAAAAAAATAATAATAAATAAATAAATAAATAAATAAATAAAAAGAACTACGCTTAATCCAAAAAGAACTACACTTAATCCAAGGACTTACTCATTATTTTTTTTAATTGTTTTATAACTTTAGCTCTCATTTTCGTCTATGATCTATTTGGAGTTAATTTTTGTGGATGGCATAAGAAAGAGATCTTATTTCATTCTTCTGTATCTGAATATCCAGTTGTCCTAGAATTATTCATGAAAAGATCTCTTACTTTTCCCCATTGAATTGTCTTGTCATCCTTGTTGGAAGTCAAATGTATAAGGAATATACAATTAACTTCCAACAAGGATGACAAGACAATTCAATTTGTTTTACAATCTCAAGTGGTTACTTTGTTTTACAATCTCAAGTGATAACTTTTCAACTAGACCTTATTATTTTAATCTTAACTAAATGCACTGTTAAAAGCAAACAAACAAACAAAGAAGAAAAGAGAAAACAAACACAAAAAACTCTTAATGATAGAGAACCAACTGCTGGTTACCAGAGGGGAGGTAGTAGGAAGATGGGTGAAATGGGTAAAGGGGATTAAGAGTAAACTTATCATAAACAGCACTGAGAATACTGTATAGAATTGTTGAATCACTATATTGTACACATGAAATGAATATAACACTGTATGTTAATTATACTAGAATTAAAATTCAAAAATAAATGTACTGTTAATATTTATCAAGTGGCTCTAATGAATAATATTTAATTGTTGATTCACTCACCTTATTATATTATTTCTCAATTTACTATCAGTTTTATGTTAAATTTCCAAGTGATAAAACATGCATTTATTGACCTTCTTGATGAATCAGTCATCAAAGTACTCTGAATTTATAAACTTTGATTAAAAAAAGGAAATTGCTACTGTAAGTATAAGGTGCACCTCAATTGATCAAATACCTGCTTAAAATCCATCTTATCAATATCTAGAAATATTAATATTTCTAGAAAATTTGTTTTCATGTTTTATGGTTGCCCAACATGCTAGAAAACCTTAACCTTGTTTAAAAAATTCATGATCCCACTTGCTCCAGGTAAAACAAAAATTTACCAGCCTCCTTTACAGCTAGTATACAGGTGGGTATGTTTACACACAACAGACTTACCTGTTAGGGCTTTAAATTCTTAAATGAGTGATTGAGGGAATTAAGCATGGAACTTAATCCATCTGCCTAGTTACAGTGACAGCAGAAGCATATAGCATTAATTGGTATTGGAGTTTGCAAAGTCTCATGCCTTTCACAAGAGATGCTATTTATGGGAAGGGCATCGCTGCAATTTTCTCTACAGCTTGACTGATGAATAGCAGCAGCAGGATAGTATTTTTATCAGGCTAGATCATGGCATGTTTCCTGAGAGTTTAGTTTTAAATCTGTTCTCTAGAAAGTTTGACAATTTTGTAAACTACTTAAATTTACCTAGTAAATTCCTTTTCCATTTAAAGAGACAAAATAATCTTTTCTTGCTTTCAACAACAACCTAATCAATAAAATATTCTATACCATCCTGGAGTATATCAATATAATATGGAAGCCATATTGTCAATTTACAGAATTTAATTCAAAATATAATTGACTAAAAACTATTACTTAGTTACTGAGATGTCAGAAAGATTTTAAAGACAAGAACATTTACTAAGTTCCTTTGTCTCTGTAACATTAAGACTCCTAGATAACCATGTATTTATACAAAGGTGCAAATGCAAGTATTATTTTCTTAACACTGAATATATTTCCATACCTTTCATCTTTACCAACTTCAAAGATATCTTAAATTTTTATTAGGACATTTGTGCAATACAATGCTTTAACTCTGTAGTCTCTCAGACAACTATCCATTTTCACATTTTCTGCACATGAACTGATTCTTATAACCCTCAGTTTTTCTACAGCTCTATTGACTAGTAGCACTCCAAATAAGCCTCTAAATGTTTCTTAATGTTTGTGTACTTTTTATCCCACCTGTTGGTTCTACTGCTGATTTCATACTTCTTAAGTGTCCTTAGCAACCACTAGGGCTGTAATAGCAATACATTTTACTAATGGTTACAATTTTCATCTCTTTTGTGTCCTAGATTGTTTTGTTTCATCTATAATCTAGGTTCTGTGATTTCATTTAAATCTTGGGGGAGAGGCACATACTTATAATAGCTGATAGTCCTAGACCCTTCTACACTATGGTTTAATTTTTCTCATTTAGCCAAGAGTTTTTCACATATGTTTTGGAATAAGATTGTTTTTAGGAGTTACCAGCAGGCAAGTTTACCAATCAAGCAAATTTGTGAGAAAGAAGTAAATAGAATATATAAGCAGTAAATTGCTGAAGTTGAGTGAACATAATAAACAAGAAAATTTCAGGGTCATGGTTCTCTAGTATCAATGTTATATTTTTATTATTCTTACTAAAAATAATACCAACATCTTGCTGTAAATATAAAAACATACAGTAACTTTTACTGTGGTCACTCAATAAAACAATTGTTTTTCTCTGTATTGGAAACTAGTGTTATGGGATGAAAATAATTAGAGCTTATTTTTGCAAACAAACTTCAGGAAGAATGAATACATATGGTTTCAACTAGAAACCTTATTGCTGCAATACATGAATATTTTCTTATTCATATCCTCATTTATACAACAAATATTTACTGAATGCCTAATATATGTCAGGAACTTTGGTAGATATTAAAGAAAAAAATGGTCAATAAAAAAAAATGGTCAATAAAACAGACACACACTTGCTTTTCCAATATATGTAGTCTACTAGGAATTATGGATATTCAAATACAAATTTAAAGTGCTGCCCCCAAGCAATAAAATATCTGGAAGTGAAAAGAGCTCATACAATTGCCTAGAATAATCAATAAAGACTTCACCAAAAAATAATATTTAGGAATATTTAGGAATTACCTATGTGGTAAGAGGATAAGACTTCAAACTGGGAATATTAGAATTAATGCCTAGAGTTGATAAAGCTCAGTACATTGTAGGAACTTAAATGAGGACATAATTCCTTGAATAAGAGGTGTTCAGGAAAGAGAAATGCAAGAGAAGATTAGCCATATCTGGGTCATCTGGACCTGGATAAGGCATGTTTAGGAGTTTTGAATTTATTTCAAGAAAGTTGGGGAAACATTATAATGTTTTTACATAGGACATGCGAACCGATTTGTTTATTTGAAAGAACATTCTAGCTAACATTAAGCCTGGATTGAAGAAAACACAAGCTGAGATGAGAATACCAATTTGAAGCCTATTTTGAATACAAAGAATCCCAAATATTAGCATGGACTAATGACATAATAACAGCTTTGTTCATAGGGAAGGAAGTAAAAACAGAAACAAGTAAACGGATTTGAAAGAGATTTTGGATAAATAATGTTAAGACCATTGTGGTTGATCGCATATTGACAGATTGGAGAAGTAAGAAAATCCATGGACATTTCTAAACATTCTGTGTGGAATGCCCCATGTCTGGCTGTGCCACATGTGTTATCTGATCATGAAAGAAAACCAGAATATTAAGAGAAGAAAAATAATGAGATTAAGCTTATACTTATTGCATTGCCTTCCTATAAGTAATAAAATAAAAGTATCCTATAGGCAAATAGATAAAATATCTGGAACTCAAAAGTGTACTCCAGGCAGAAGATACTGTGGGCTTTCAGCTTATAGCTGGTAAATGGAGACCTAGAAGTCATTCATCTCATTCAGAGAGGTGACATAAAATAAAAAGACAAAAGCTTTTTTAATAAAATCATGAAGGAATTTGACCTTGGAGATGAAAATTTCAAACTCAAGTTTTATTCTGGGGCCAGAATAGAATTTATTCTATTAATAGAATAATTGATGTAATAAAATAGTAATGATGGTATAAACCAATGATAAGTGACCACTGACACTGTGACTCAGTCATGGTTCAAAGAAAGTGGTAGAGACCGCAGAGGGCTCTGGAACAAATTCCTTCAAGGGAATGCTGTTACTTCCAATCAATTTTTTCTTATTATAAAATTTGCTTAGGCTTTTGGTTCAGGTTGTGATTTCAGAGTCAGGTGATCCAGACCGTTGTCAGGCTCCGTGCTCAGCACAGAGTCTGCTTGAGACTCTCTCTCCCTCTCACTCAGTCCCTTTCCCCTGTGTGCTCTCACTCTTGCTCTTTCTCTCTCTTTTAAATAAACAAATAAAAATAAATGAGATTTACCAAAGAAAACTCAAACTCTATATATGAATGTGATTCCTACATATTGCTAACTACATACATTTTTTTTAAAAAAGCAAAAACCTTGTGAGTACCAAACAAAACAAAATTGTGTGTAGACCAGATTCTACATAGGATTATCGCATCCTGTTTAAGGAGTAAGATGAAGAAAAAAAAAAAAAAAAACCAGCAGAGGAGACTAAGAATGCATAAACAGAGGTGTAAAATGCAATGATCTTAAAGAGTTAATACATTTTCTTATCCACAATCAAATGGTGATAAGTTGTGGAATATTATATCCTTGTGCTTGGAAAGGACTTCAAATATTTAACAGCTTGTTTTGATATGATTCATAAATTTGTCTTAAAGTCTTCCATTTCCTACTGTTCATCTTCATCATGTAGGACTTACTGTGCTCTCATGTGTATGAATTGCATTGCTAGTTGTTCTACTGGTAAGTGAAATAAATAGTTCATCTTCTTCAGAAGTATTTGTCATTGTGTTTTGACATTTCTTGTACTTCCAAATATTATCTCAGGAATGTATCCATCCTAATTCTTTTGAGTTCAAGGTATTTTACTTTCCTTAAATAGCACAGCAATATATTCTCATTGGATAGTTTTCTTGATAATATTTTGCAAATACTCTAACTAGAAAAGAATGTGGTTGCCAGGATCTGTGTAGTTCGAATGACAGAAGCACTTTTTTTTTTTTTTTTGAGGGATTTATTGGATAGAAGTCAAACTCTATATTGACTTGGCTCTGGTAAGTTCTCTCTTATGCACCCTATAAGGTATTATACTTTCTTGGCAAATATGAAGTGCTAACTCCTGTCTCCTGGGATTGAGGCATATCCTGCCCAAGGAGAAGGATGAACATGATAATCTAACAGGTATTTTTCCAATCACAACTACTGTGATCAAAGTCCAATAGACAGCTAAAACTTTTTAAACATTTGTTGAAAAATAATTACCCTTAAATTATCTTAAAATATATCTTATGAAATATATTTTTGCCTTAACCTATACTCGAGCATTCTGAGCAATTTCTTCCAGCTGTACTTTGCTTTATCCTAAAGTTTACAGAGAGAAACTAGGGAAACCCAATGACCTATATATTTTCAAGAGAATGTCAAAACTGAATTCATGTTGTGAAGGATAATATTTTCTCAGGAACTGTATTAATGTGTTAAACCCCCAATATTCATGTTTTATCATAATTTATATAATCTCCAAACTTACTAATATTTTTCTAATCAGTAACTTTCCTTATAAAATCTGATAAAGTATGATGTAAAGAAGCCTGTGAATGTTTCCTATTCTTTTTTTTTTTTTTGATTATGTGGGAACATCTTATTTATTTATTTTTATTATGTTATGTTAGTCACCATAGAGTACATGTACATCATTAGTTTTTGATGTAGTACTTCATGATTCATTGTTTGCATATAACACCCAGTGCTCCACGCAATTACATGCTCTACTTAATACCCATCACCAGACTAACTCACCACCCCTGCCATTCTCTAAAACCCTCATCTTGTTTCTTGGAGTCCATAGTCTTTCATGGTTCATCCCCCCCTTTTATTTCTCCACCCTTCATTTTTCCCTTCATTCTCCTAATGTCCTCCATGCTATTCCTTATGTCCCACAAGTAAGTGAAGCCATACGACAACTGACTTTCTCTCCTTCACTTATTTCACTTAGCATAATCTCCTCCAGTCCCATCCATGTTGATGCAGAAGTTGGGTGTTCATCCTTTTTGAGAGCTGAGTAATATTCCATTGTATATATGAACCACATCTTCTTTATCCATTTGTCTGTCGAAGGGCATCTTGTCTCTTTCCACAGTTTGACTATTGTGGACATTGCTGCTATGAACATTGGCATGGATATGGCCCTTCTTTACATCTGTATCTTTGAGGTAAAAACCCAGTAGTACAGTTGCTGGTCATAGGGTAGCTCTACTTTTAATTTTTTGAGGAACCTCCACACTATTTTCCAAAATGGTTGCACCAGCTTGCATTTACACCATCAGTGTAAGAGGATTCCCCTTTCTCCACAACCTCTCTAAAATTTATTGTTTCTTGCTTTGTCAATTTTTGCCATTCTAACTGGTATAAGGTGGTATCTCAATATGATTTGAGATATTGATTGAGAATTGATATCTCAATTTCAATTTGATTTTAATTTTCCTGATGCCTGTTGATAATGAACACTTTGTCATGTGTCTGTTAGCCATCTGTATATATTCTTTGGAGAAGTGTCTGCTCATGTCTTCTGCCCATGTTTTGACTTGATTATTTGTTTTTTGGGTGTTGAGTTTCACAAGTTCTTTATAGATTCTGGATATCAGCCCTTTGTAGTGTCATTTGCAAATATCTTCTCCATTCCATAGGTTACCTTTGTTTTGTTGACTGTTTCCTTTGCTATGCAGAAGCTTTTGATCTTGATGAAGTCCCCAAAATTCATTTTAGTTTTTGTTTCCCTTGCCTTTGGAGATGTGTCTTGAAAGAAGCTGCTGTGGCTGATGTCAAAGGCATTACTGTCTATGTTCTCCTCTAGGATTTTGAGAGATTCCTGTCTCACATTAAGATCTTTCATCCACTTCGAGTTTATCTTTGTGTATAGTGTAAGAGAATGGTCGAGTTTCATTATTCGGTGTGTTGCTGTCCAATTTTCCAATCACCATTTTATTGAAGAGACTTTTGCCCATTGGATATTTTTTCTTGCTTTGTCAAAGATTAGTTGACCATAGAGTTGAGGGTCCATAGCTGGACTCTCTACTCTATTTCATTGATCTATGTGTCTGTTTTTGTGCCAGTACCATGCTGTTTTGGTGATCACAGCTTTGTAATATAGCTTGAAATCAGGCAACGTGATGCCCCCAGCTTTGCTTTTTCTTTTTCAACATTTTTCTTACAATTTGGAGTCTTTTCTGGTTCTATACAAATTTTAGGATTGTTTGTTCCAGAACTTCAAAAAATGCTCTTAGTGTTTTAATCAGGATAGTGTTGAAAGTATAGATTGCTCTGGGCAGCATAGACATTTTAGCAATGTTTATTCTTCCAATCCATGAGCATGGACTTTTTCCATCTTTTTGTGTCTTCTTCAATTACTTCATGAGTGTTTTGTAGTTCCTACAATGTAGATCCTCAACATCTTTGGTTAGATTTATTCCAAGGTATCTTATGGTTTTTAGTGCTATTGTAAATGGAATCAATTCACTAATTTCTCTCTCTACAGTTATTGTTAGTATGTAAGAAAGCAACTGATTTCTCTGCATTGATTTTGCATCCTGCCACACGCCTGAATTGCTATATGAGTTCTAGTAATTTGGGGGTGGATTCTTTGGGGTTTTCCGCATAAAGTATCATGTCATCTGTAGGAGAGAGTTTGACTTCTTCATTTACAATTTGAATACATTTTATTTCTTTTTGTTTACTGATTGCTGTTGCTAAGACTTCTAGTACTATGTTGAACAATAGTGGTGACAGTGGGCATCCTAGTCATGCTACTGGTCTTAAGGGAAATGTTCTCAGCTTTTCCCCATTGAGAATGATATTTGCTGTGGGTTTTTCATAGATGGATTTTATGAAATTGAGGAATGTTCCCTCTATCCCTATAATCTGAAGAGTTTTAATCAGGAAAGGATGGTTTCTTTTGTTAAATGATTTTCCTGCACCAATTGAGAGGACCTTTATTTATTTATTTATTTTTGGTCTCTTCTGTTATTTATGTATTCTATCACACTGATTAACTTGTGAATGTTGAACCACACTTGCATTCCAGGATTAAATACCACCTGGTCATGTACTGTTGGATCCTATTAGCTAGGATCTTGTTGAAAATTTTGGCACCCATATTCATCAGGGATATTGGTCTGAAATTCTCCATTTTGATGGGGTTTTTGCCTGATTTGGGGATCAATGTAATGCTGGCCTCATAGAATGAGCCTGGAAGTTTTCCTTCTGTTTCTGTTTTTTTGAAACAGCTTCAGGAGAACAAGTATTATTTTTTCTTATAAAGGTTTGGTAGAATTCCCCAGGGAATCCATCTGGTCCTGGATTCTAATTTTTTTAGGAGGATTCTGATCACTACTTCAATCTTATTACTGATTATTAGCCTATTCAGGTTGTAAATTTCTTCCTGTTTCTATCCTGGTAGTTTATAGCTTTCCAGGAATGCATCCGTTTCTTCTAGGTTGCTTAATTTATGGGCATATGGCTGTTGATAATAATTTCTAATGATTGTTTTCATTCCCTGGTATTAGTTGTGATCTCTCTTTTTCATTAATAATTTTATTAATTTGGGTCCTTTCTCTTTTTTTTTGGATAAGTCTGGCCAGTGGTTTATCGATCTTATTAATTCTTTCAAAAACAGGCTGCTAGTTTTGTTGATGTGTTCTACTGTATTTCTTGTTTCTAATCCATTGATATCTGCTTTAATGTTAATTATTTCCCTTCTCATGCATAGGTTAGGCTTAATTTATTGCTGATTTTACAGTTCTTTAAGGTGTAAAGATAGTTTGTTTATTCAGGATCTTTCTTTTCTTCTTTCCTTATTTCTTTTTTTCTTTCTTTATTATTATTATTATTTTTTAATGAGATGTGGATGACTATATATTTCCCCCTCAGGTTTGTCTTTGCCATATCTGATAGGTTTTGGACTAATGTGTTTTCATTCTCATTGGTTTCCATGAATTAAGTTCTTCTTTGATTTTCTGCTTGAGTCAAACAATCCTAAGCAGGATGGTCTTTAGCTTCCAAGTGTTTGATTTTCTTCTAAACTTTTTCTTGTGATTGAGCCCCTTTCCAAAACATTGTGGTCTGAGAATATGCAGAAAATAATCTCAGTTTTTGGTATCAGTTGAGACCTGATTTGTGACCCAGTATGTGGTCTATTCTGAGTATTCTGTTATTTTTTTTAAGATTTTATTTATTTACTTGATAGACAGAGATCACAAATAGGCAGAGAGGCAGGCAGTGAGAAAGGGGAAAGCAGGCTCCCTGCCCAGCAGAAAACCTGTTGCGGGGCTCGATCCTAGGACCCTGAGATCATGACCTTAACCGAAAGCAGAAGCTTTAATCCACTGAACCACCCAGACACCCTAGGTATTCTGTTCTTTTAGGGTGGAATGTTCTGTATATATCTATGAGGTCCATCTGGTCCAGTGTGTCATTCAAAGCTCTCGTTTCTTTGTTGATTTTCTGCTTAGATGATCTATCTATTGCTAAGAGTGGAGTATTGAGGTCTCCTACTATGAACAATTTATTATCAATATGTCTCACTATTTTGATTAACAATTGGCTTATGTAACTGGCTGCTCCCATGTTGGGGGCATAGATATTTATAATTCTCATATCTTCTTGTTGGATAGGCCCTATAAGAATGATATACCGTCCTTCTGTATCTCTAACTACAGTCTTTAGCTTAAAATATAATTTATTTGACATGAGAATTGCTACCCCAGCTTTCTTTTGAGGTCTGTTGGCATGAAAAATGTTCTCCACCCCTTCACTTTCACTTTCTGATGAGGTGTGGTTGACAGTATGTACAGAGTCTAAATTATTGACCACAACCTAAGCAAGATGCATCTGTTTTATAGGGACTTAAGTTTTCAGCCTCTTGTTCTTCCAGCCCTTCTTCTGGGTGAGGGACCTGCTAACTGTTACTCAGACAACCCAGTTTGGTCAGAGTTGCCCTGCCCCCCTGTGAGGAGGGGGAATGTGCTCAGTGAAAACCAGTTTGGAGGGTCTTTTGTTCAATTGTGGCTTTCTTTGGTGGCTTTCTGTGTCCCCCTCACCCTCACCAAAGAGAGCAAAAAATGACCATATCCAAACCTCTGTCTCAGAACAGAGAGATTGCTGTCTACCCCTCAGTGAGCTCTCCAGTCTCTGCTCCTGCCTGTGCTGCCAAAAACCACAGTGTCCTAGGTTGTGCACTCCCTACAGCAGCACTCACAGCCCTCCTTTCCACGTACAGGTGTGTCTCTGCCCTTTGTGCTTCTAAAACCACCAGCTACCACCAGTTTTCACATGTGTCCCCGCAGCTCCAGGCTTCAGTCTGGGGGACTGCCCTAAAGTCTTTTCCCCAAAACACCACTCTTCGAGTCTGTGCCTGGATCCCAGTGAAGGAGGCTTTTGCACTCTGGTGGTGCAGGATCCCAGATGCCCTCTTCCTCTTCCATTTATCTTCTGATATCTGCCTGTAGAATCATGGCCCCCCACTTCATACCTGGAGACCAACCACCTGAGCTATTCTGTTTGTAGAGAACAAGATATATCTTCTTATAACACAGGCTGATTTCTTGGGTGTTCAGAATGGTCTGTTAGATATCCAGCTCAATTCAGAGGATGAGTTGAAATAGGGTCTCCTACTCCTCTGCCGTCTTTCCCCCTCCCCCTGTTTCATATTTTTAATTTCTACCAATATTTTAGTCATCAAACTAAATCTGAGTATTTAAAACAAGTAAAGTACATAATTTCATACAATCTTTTACTATATATGCACCTTATTTACATATTATCATTACTAGGTAATCAGTTATGCTCACCTATTCCTTCACACTTAGGCATATAAAATTCATATTTGTACTATATAAAAATTAATATGTATTAGCTTTATGGATTCTCTGGTCTCCTGTAAGGGAAAAAAACTAAAGATTCAAAACCCTAAATAGCAACTTTTAGAAAACAAATAGAAAGTACAGGTTAGAAATACTGGAAAATGTACACAAGTAATTATTGTGTTCCTCCTCTCCCTTCCTAACGGTCTTTATCACAAAGAGCATTTCCCTTCAGCCTCTCTACCAAATGATTCTACCTTGACTGCTTTTTATTTTTACTGTCTTTTGGTTTCTTTCTCATTCTCATTTTCTTTATTAACTACTTGACTGGAGTATAGTTTACATAAAAATTCTGTACTTATTTAATTCGTATAACTTAATGAGTTTGAAGATAAGCATACACTTGAGAAACCATCACCACAACCTATGCCATAAACATACCAATCACCGCTAAAAGTTTTCTCCTGCCTTCTATTATTATTATTATTATTATTACTATTACCTATTTGTGCATATAGGTGTGTATGATAACATTAACATAAGATTTTACCCCATTAGCAAATCAGGAAGTTATTAAAGAGTATAAAGGGGAAGTTGTACAAGATGAGTAAGTCCTAGATATCTGCTGAATAGCAAAGTATTTTCTTATAAAATTTGAACTAGTACTACATAGTTAAAAATGATCTACCATTTTTGGGGGCTTAGATATGTTTTTCTTGACATTAATCCTCATTTATAAATTTTAGAATGTATTTCTATGTATTTCTTGGCATCTTTGTGCTCTCCCACTTGTTCATACAGCACAAAATATTGTCAATGGCATGATAAAGCATCCAATATTAGAGGAATACCTTGGCTAATACATCACAGATCATCCTAGACTCAGTTCAGAGAGGCATTCAGTGTAGGTTCATGTTGGGGCACCTGGGTGGCTCAGTCAGTTAAGCATTTAATTCTTGGTTTCAGCTCAAGTCATGATCTCAGATTCCTGGAATTGAGCCCCGACTTGGGTTCAATGCTTAGTGCAGAGCCTGCGTGTCTCTCTCTCTGCTCCTCCAAACCCCCATAAATAAGTTAAAAAATCTTTTTAAAAAATACAGATGCATGTTAACCCTGGATTAATATAAATCAGAAATTATTAAAGTAAAGAGGGTAAGGTCCAGGTCAGGGATAGCAGTACTTTGGTTGTCTGTTAAAAAAAAGTAACTCTCAAAACATGAAAGCTAAAGAAGCATAATGAAGAAGCCTTTATCTTAAGAGCTGCATTGCCATCCAGTGGCTCTTCCCTTTCTCCAACAATGTAACTGTAAAAGCTTTAGAACTAATATCTCAAAAACATTTAGAGTTCTAGTGGACCAGAAGTAAAAAACATCTTTCTAAAATTTAGTGGCCCAATTGGCTCCCCTAAAAAAAAAAAAAAAAAAAAAATATATATATATATATATATATATATATATATATACACACACACACACATACACACACACACACACACAAAACAAAATAAAAACAAAACAATGATATATATATATATATACAAAACAAAAAGAAAGCAATGAGATTCTTTAAGAAATGAGTTCAGAGATGAAACATTACTAAAGTTGGGGACGCTATAGAAGGCTTTACTGCAATCAAGACCATTTCCCTAAATGTTTCACCTGCCTATCCTTATTCTCTTCTTCTAACTGGTTTCAGACTATAAAGGCAATTAATGCCATCACTCATCCACATGACAGACTTCACATATTTTAAGGCGATTCTTTGGTATCCCACTGTTTTCAGCTAAATTACAGAAATATACATATCCCCATCCTAAAGACTTCTTGATTTCTTGGATAAAAGGCAAATATAGAATTTGGTAACTCCAAGTATGTCTGGCAGATAAATGGAAGTTTTTATCATCTTCATCAATGTTCCAACATTATGGTACTCACTCTTTCCTCAGGCAGATACAGGGCTCAGGCTGAATCTGTTAGAATGACATTGAGGTTTCCCAAATTACATACCTTCCAGACCAATACATCCTGTATGACAAATAATCATCGCTTGAGTCACTTTAAACTAATTTTCTAAAACCTTCTCTCTTGTATGGCTAAGAATCATGAGTCCAACTCTTTTTCCCATTTCAGAGTCTGGCACGCTCCATGGAAAATCTGGATATTTCACAATGGAAGTCTGGTAAAGTTATTCTCCACTCAAACCAAACAGTGGCAGCTCCACAAGAAGAGTTTATGATTCTTTCTGGAAAAGTGTTATTTAGTGGGATAACTCTTTTTAAGTCTGTTGCTCTATTGTGGCAAAATCAAACACAAATACTAAAATACAACATACACCTCTCTTCTTGTGCCTAATTTTACCCTGAGTTATTCCTTGGAAAGGAAAGTCTTCTCAAGTTGATTATTTTTGTTAATTCACTTGCTACACAGAAGTCTTTTAGTTTTCTTTAAATAGGGATATAACTTTCATAGGACTCAACCATATTCTCAAAGGGCTGCTATAAGACGCCTAGAACATTATTCAAAATAAGTACCTTTCCAACATTCACGGATTACCAGCAAATTCTTTTCACTGATACTAAAGTTGGAGGTTGTAAGAATACCTTTTTACAAATCATAGTACACTGCATTCCCCTTCAATCTTCTGGCTCGAGCTGAAGATTATGAAATATGATGTTATTAAGATACCAGATTTCCACTTTCATCCAGTCATTAAAAATTATATCTCACATTTGCATAGCTATGGTATTCATGTATTTTGTATTTCCTTGGTTACAAATGAGAGATAAATTAAGTTTCAACTAAATCAAATTTGTGAAGTCAATATTTCTATATCAGGGTCTTCATCAAGATGGAAATGACACAAATAGAGACCATGCTAATTTCTGTGTGAGGAAAGTGCTACCATTGTTGTTTTGTGCATAACTGTCTGTCTTCCTCTGGCATTGACTAAATACACATGTTAGTGCTTAGAAATTGTGAACAAACAACTATTAAAATTCTAAATGAGTATATTTTGTGATATGAAAACAATGTATCATACAAACTCAAAAATTTTCAACCCCATCAATATTATTTAGAATATTAAGTAGTCTCATGATCTTCATGTTCATATTGACTGTTTTCAGTAATAATGTTTGTCAACCCTGACAGAATATTGATATTACTTCACACTGTGTTGAATAATTTAATATGTAAGGCATTTTTAAAAATGGATTAAAACATTATATAAATATAGGCTATAATAAATACTGAATTATTATAGAAAAATAGACTTAAAATAATCTTAATGTGATACAAATTTCCATCCAGTTGTAAAATATTTATCATGAGGAATCAATGTATTATATCTTCAGTGTTACAAAGATAGGTTTTGAAATAATGTGTGTTTCAGTCATTTTTATAAGTCAGTATATTGTACCATATAATGTATGGGTTTAATTATTTTGAAATATTTGGGAATAGAAATTCATATTTGGGCAGAAATAAAGAATTTACCTGGTAAAACATGTCTCCTTCTGGACATAAATTGATGAGATGAAAATATATTCATTTTGAAAGCAAAATTTATGTTTTCAGATTAGTTTAAAGAAAGAGTTAGTGTCAGTGTAATAGTTCTATATAATAAAGAAAAGAAAAAGAAAGAAAAGACGATTCTGGAATGACTCTAAGGCAATAAAGTGTGACCAAAAACTCATAGCTATATTCAAGTGGAGATATTTGCAGTGTTTTCTTCTAGTCCATGGTATAGATTTCACAAGATTTAGCTTGCTGAGTTAGAGGGATATATATTGTCTTCCATGTTATGTGTATGCATGTTTGTGCATACACACACACACATATAAATCAAAATTGCTTAAATAACATAGCTAATGCTTAAATAACATAGATAATGCTTAAATAACATAGATAATGAACTTCTGATTAGTTATTGTATTTTGAAGTATTATTTACATATATAAATTACTCTGCCTTAATTCTTGTGTTTTTTTTTTTTTTTTAAGATAGATTCCTAAGGATCTAAAACTAGAGATATCGGAGAAAAATTACCTTAAATTCAGGTTAATTTTAAGAGAATTACTACCATGTTATTTCACAATTTTTTTGAAAAAGTATTCAATTAAAGTTCGTTTGTTTGATAATGTAAGGTATTAATACTCCGATGAATAAAAATTAAGCTAAATAACTGTTTTTAATGTCTTTCATGGATACTTGATGAAGTAAAAGAAAAAAAAAGTCAATACAATAAAAGTCTCAGAAATGGAAAGGGATTTAGGTGTTTATAACTAATAGATAGTCTTCAAAATACATCTACTATATTCTGCCACTTAGACAAATCTAGAAAGAAATCAAAATAGCTATTTAAAAGCAACAACAACAAAAATGACCCAACTTAAAAATGGGTAAAGAACTAGAAGAGATATTTCTCCAAAGATGATGCGCAAATGAACAACAAACATATATAAAGATGCTTTCCATCATTAATAATGAGAGAAGTGCAGATCAAAATCACAATGAGATCACCCTATTATTTAAAATAATAATAATGATAAATTAAAATAATTTTTTATAAAAGGAAAATAACAAGTGTGGATAAGAATATGGAGAAATCAGAACCATTGTCCACTACTGGTCTTAATGCAGTCTCTGTGAAAAACAATATGGAGGTTCCTCAAAAAATAATAATAAAATTACTGTACAATATAGCAATTCCTCTTCTGGGTAAAAGAACTGAAAGCAGGATCCTAAAGAAATATTTGTGCGCTTATGTTCATAGCAGCACTACTACAGTAGTCAAGATATGAAAACAACCTAAATGTCCACTGACAGATGAGTGGATTAAAAAAATGTGATATATACATGTCATGGAAACCTTAAAAAGGAAGGAAATCCTGTCACATGCTAAAACATGGATGAATATCAAGGACATTATGCTAAGTTAAATAAGTCATTCACAAAAGAACAAATATCACATGATTATACTTACATAAACTATCTACAACAGTTAATTTCACAGAAATTGCAAGTATAATGGTGGTTCCCAGGGCCTAGAGAAGGAGGGAATGGAGAGTTGTTGAACAGGTAGAGTTTTAGTTTTGCAAGATGGAGTTCTAGTGATTGCTTGCAATACAATACAAATATACCTAACACTAATGAAATGTTGAAGATGTTAAGACAGAAAATTTTATGTCTATGCATTTTTTGTCACGCTTAAAAAAGATTAAGCAACTCTTAAAATCATTTATGAAAATGTTTGTTTAGAAGCAGTCACTAGAAAATAGAACTTTGTTTCTCTCCTTTACACATTCAAATACTAATGCTTTTCTTGTTTGTGTTTTCTGTTATGAGAGAGATCTAGAATACAATCAACTGGGTAACTCCAGCTCTTTTACTAACAACATTTGCACCCTCTGGATTTTTTCTATCCTTGTACTTTCAACCAATTTGTGTTTTGCTTTTTTTTTTTTTTTTAAATCTAAGTTGTATCTCTTAGAAACAACATATAAGAAGTTCTTGCTTTTGTATTCAGTCTGACAATCTCTGACTTTTGTTGGGGATGTTTAGACCATTCACCATTACCCAAAATTTTCACTGACTATTAGCTGGATTTACATTTACTACTGTGTAGTTTGCTTTCTATATGTCTCTTTTCTTGGTCGCCTTTTTCTCATTTACTGACATCTTTTATATTAAGTTAATATTTTTATTGTACCTCTGATTTTTTTTTAGATTTTATTTATTTATTTGACAGAGATCACAAGTAGGCAGAGAGACAAATAAAAAGAGAGAGGGGGAATCAGGCTCCCTACTGAGCAGAGAGCCTGATGTGGGGCTCAGTCCAAGACCCTGGGATCATGACCTGAGCCACAGGCAGAGGCATAACCCACTGAGCCACACAGGCACCCCTGATTATTGTTATTGTATATTTTGAGTTATTTTCTTGTAAGAATGCTCTAGGAATTATAATATTTATCTTTTCACAGTGTTCTTCAGATTAATATTAATTTAACTCTGATAAATATAAAAACTTTACTCCAACATAGATGTCTTCCCTCCTTCTTTTGTGTTCTTATTACTTACATTATATCCATACATGCTATAAACTCAAGTATAGGATGTTATAATAATTATTTTTTTAATCTTAGACCTTTAAAGAAGTAAGAGCAAAACTGAGAAAATAATTTATAGTAGTTTTATATTTACCCATATATTTACCATTCTTAATATTCTCCATTTTTTAAGAACTCATGTTTTGGATATTTGTTTGTTGATATTTCCTAACAACCCAAAGATTCTTTTAGTATTTCTTATAAGTCAGGTCTTCTAGCAATAAATAATCTTTGTATTTGTTTATCTTGCAATATCTTTATTTAACTATACCTTTTGAAGAATAGTTTTGCTGGATATTGAATTTTTTAAAAAATACTTTATTTATTTGTCAGAGAGAGAGAGAGAGAGAGAGAGAGAAAGCGCAAGCAGGGGGAGCAGTTAGAGGGAGAAGAAGGTTTGCCTCTGAGCAAGGAGCCCAATGTATGACTCAATCCCAGGATGCTGGGATCATGCCCTGAGTGGAAGGCAGATGCTTAACAGACTGAGCCATCCAGGCATCCCTGGATATTGAATTCTTAATTGAGAGTTTATTTTCTTCTGTGGTTTAAAACATTTTATCTTACTGCCTTTGCCCCTCTTATTCCAGTAAATCTTACATATTAATTAATCTTCTAATTTCATATCTCTGCTAATTTATGGATAGGAGAGTGCAAGTTTAAGTCTTTCTACACAACTTCTCTGGTTTTCCTTTTACACTGGAAATTTTGTGTCTCATATGCTCATGTGCACATATTTGGGATTGGTTGGGATATGTGGTGATTGGGCCTTCTCAGAGATCACTAGAATACACACAGCTTCAGCCAGTATTACATTTGCCACTGCCACCAATGTAACCTCTGGCAGTAGAGCCACTTGTCTTTCTGACTGACAGAATGCTAGGTCATTTCTACTAACAATACCACTACATGTGAGTTTGGGGCACATATGTCCAAATCCTCTCTGCAGCTACTTCCTTTTTTGGCACAGCCCAAGAAATCCCATCTATTTTTGCAGGTCAATATGACTAGGTAAAAATAATTTTCACTATAAAATAATTTAACAAGTAGTTTAGTCTACATATGTTAATTCCTAAACAGTTTTCCGAATTTTCTGGGAAAAAAATACCTATGGGTACTAACACAATCCAGTACTCATTATTCATTTTCATGATTTTCTTATTTTTTTAGTTTTATTGAAATATAATTTAGGATATATCACTGTATATATTTAAGGTTTACAGCATAATAGTTTGACTTACATTTAATGTGAAATTATTACCACAATAAATGTAGTTAGCATGCATTGTCTCATACAGATACAATAAAAAGAGAAAGCAAAAAGAGAAAAAAAATGCCCTTGTGTTAAGAACTCTTAGGATTTACTTTCTTAACATTCATATGAATCATGTAGTAGTGTTAACTAGACATCATAATATATATCACATCTTTAGTACTTATTTATATTGTAAATATAATTTTGTACTTTTTGACCACCTTCTTCTAATTCCCCCTCTCTCCAACCCCTGCCTCTAATAACCGCATATCTAGTGTCTTTCCCATGAGTTTGGCTATTATTCATTTGTTTTTAGATTCCACATATAAGTGAGATCATATCTTATTTGTTTTTCTCTAACTTATTTTGCTTAGCATATACCCTCAATGTCGACCCATATTGTTGCAAATGGCAGAATTTCTTTCTTTCTTTTTTTCTTTTTTTAAGACTTTATTTATTTATTTGAGAGAGAGAAAGAGTGAAGAGCATGAGAGGGGAGAATGTCAGAGGGAGAAGCAGACTCTCTGCGGAGCTGGGAGCCTGATGCGGGTCTAGATCCCAGGACTCCGGCATCACGACGTGAGCTAAAGGCAGTGGCTTAATCAAGTGAGCCACGCAGGCACCCTGAATGCCCTTGTCTCTATGGCTGAATAACACCCTGTCGTGTGTGTGCACACACACATGCACACACACACACACACACACACACACACACACACACCCCATAACTTATTCTATTTATTTATTTATTTATTTTTAAAGATTTTATTTATTTATTTGACATTCTTAGCATCATGAGATAGTCAATGATACTGTAATAGCTATGTAACAAGAAAGATGGTAACTACACTGGTGGTGAACATAGCACAATGTATAAACTTGTCAAATCACTAAGTTGTACACCTGAAATTAATCTAACATCGTATGTCAACTATATGCAAATAAAAAGAAATAGATATTTTTGTTAGTACATCTTTGTTTTTCCATAAGTAATGTATATTAATCCAAAGACCAATATATATGTTACAAGGATTTTGAGGATTTGAGGATCCACAAGTTTATGAGGATGCTCATATATATATGTGTGTATACATATATATATATACACATATATGTATATGTGTGTGTGTGTGTGTGTGTGTGTATGAGCATCCTCAGAAATATACATTGTAGGGGCAGAGGGAAAGGGATAAGCAGACTCCCCTCCAAACAGGGAGGTCAGGGCTTGATCCCACAACCCTGAAATAATCACCTGAGCTAAAGGTATATGCTTAACTGACTGGGCCACACAGGCTCCCCAAACTTGATTTTTCAGTGTAGATTTTGGTATTCAGGTGGGGATGATTTTTCCCCAGTGGAAATCTTGGCAGTATCCAGAGATATTTTTGGTTGTTATGACTGGAGACAGAGGTACTAATGGTACCTAGTGAATCACAGACAGAGGTTGCTTAATATCCTACAATGCACAGGACAACCCACACAAGAATTATCCACTCTAAAATGTCCATAGTGCCAATTTTTTAGAAACACCAATCTAGATACCCTTCTGCAATTGATATGTGTCATTCTTCCAAAACCTATTCACACACTTTCCACAAAGCCACACCTAGCACTTTAAGAACGAGAGAGTACTTTTACTTTCTGTCACCCGTTAGCTTGAAAATATTGCCAGTATTTAGTATAGTATATTGCATTCCATTGCAGTTATCTGTGTATATCTTTATAATTGCTCTAATACTAAATCCTAACAATAAGAATAACAATAACAATAGTTTCTTAATCACATTATTATCCCCAGCAACAAGGACATATTCTATATAGAGTAGGCCCCCAATAAACGTTTGTTAAATCAATAAATGAAGGATGGAAGGGTTGAAGCAGGGAAGAAAAGGAGTATATTCAATGGCAATTAAAATAACCAAAGATATGTCAGCTTTTCATGAGAAGATGAAGAGAATTAAGATTTTTGAAAATTTATTTTTAAAATACTTCAACTGGGGGCACCTGGGTGGCTCAGTGGGTTAAGCCTCTGTCTTCAGCTCAGGTCATGGTCTCAGGGTCCTGGGATCGAGCCCCACATCAGGCTCTCTGCTCAGTGGGGAGCCTGCTTCCCCCTCCCTCTGCCTGCCTCTCTGCCTACGTGTGATCTCTCTCTCTGTGTCAAATAATTAAATAAAATCTTTAAAAATAAATAAATAAAAATAAAAGTACTTCAACTAAATACAAACAACTGTTTTTACCTAAAATTTTTCTATTCACTTTAAGCAATACTTATGAAACTATAACCCACATTTTGTACAAAGGTAGTTTAAAAGTGAAAATTAAATTATTAAAATTGATTGATATTTTATGGATATCTATAGTACATAACTCATCCATAGCTACTTCAAAGCTGCATCTTTTTTACATAATCAAAGATGATATGCTGTACAGTACATCATGCATTCCTCCTTCAAAACCATGTTCCACCTTCCTCCCAACTCTTTAAGTATGTCTTTATTAATCATCCTTTAAATTATACAATTTAAATGAGTTTCCTCTATTTCTAGCTGGGATGTTGGTTGTTACCATATAGGGATAATTGGATGTTATCAATTGGATGTTACCATTGGATGTTACTATATAGAGATAATGATGGATATTATATATGATGTTACAAAAAATAGAAATATTAGTGTTTCCTCTTTGGTAGACCTATGTCTAAAAATGTAAACCTCATAAAGGGAAAGGAACTGGAGATATCTTTCAACTCAGTCTCTCTATTTCTAATGTGATTATCAGATTTTAGACCTTCCTCATTTATTATGTGCATTGTTATAATTGCCTTGTAGTGCTATTCTCCCTACTTCCAGGGTTGCTCTCTTTCAATCTATAGTCCAGAAAAATCAACCAAAAATGCAAATATGAGCAGATTAAATCACTCCTTAAAATTGAGCAACAATTTATCACTACTGAGGTCAAATTGACTGCTAAGGGTGTAGAAGCAGCACCTTTCTAATTACTCAGGTAAAAATTGACTATTGATTCTAGACAGTTAAAAATTCTTATATCTCTTCAATATTTTGGAATATTAGTTGTTACTTAATTAGTTGTTACTAAGAAATTATTAATTCCTAATTGGTATAAAATATTCCTAATTGGAATAAAATATAGACTATGAGATGTAAAGTTTGGAAGGTATTTTTTGAGAACCACCTGATGGTACAACAAGATCAGAAATAAGATTAAGAGGGCAACCAAAATCACAAGGTGCTTATGTAAATTCTAAACATACATTTTCTATATAATGCCTTTATTTTTACCTTTATGTGGAAACAAGCATTCAGGCATAAAGTCAATTTACATGACAGCTGTTTATTCACCATTCAAGTATGTAATTTTAAATTTAGTCTGTGGTCATCACTCAGCATACACACTGTATACAGAATGCATTATGTTGCATAATCATTTAATCCAAGTTGTTTTACGTATTAATGTTAATGATAGCATTACTATATTTTATGTTAAATTTACAACTTCATATGTAGTCAGAACAACATATATTAAAATAGTTTAAGGAAATGTAATAAATAATCCTAAACATTAAAAAAATACAAGTAAGGAGCGATAAGAGAATAAAAACCACTTTAGTCACAGAAAAAAGTCCTTTTATCTCTCCCTCTCCCACTGTCTCTTTCTCTCTCTCCACACACACACACACACACACACACACACACACACATAGAGTAACCTACTTTTTTTAACATTACATTGTGAGCATTTTCCTTTAGCCATAAATCTCCTCTAATGACAAATGAAAATTGCTATAATCTTTATACCTAAACTCTTTTTAAAAATATTTAATTGATTTCTATTTTTTTTCTTTTTGAACAATGCAATAGTAATGGTCCATGTGTGCATGTGTGTGTACAGCTAAAATAAATACTTAGAAATTATATTTTTGAGCTTAAGTACATATAGCTCTTTAAGAATGTCAATTTGCACTGGCCAGAATATCCTCAAAAAAGTGGACCTGTGTTTTTAAAAACTCAAACTATGTAATTCTATATGTAATGTCTTTCAAACACAGAACTAAATAAGTAAAAGGGAAGAAGACAGGCCTACTTGAATTATTACCACATATTTTATTTAACTCTAATTGTATGTAATGTAAGAAATAATTTCACAGGGTTCATTTTACAAAATTTTCATTTATTCTTTCTACCATTTGCCCTTACTCTCTGCTCCCCCAACCAACACACACACAAAACCCTCCATGTTTCCAAATGGCTTAAAATATTAAGGAAATTCAGTTTCATATAATTGTCATAGATATATTTTTAAGCATCTAAAACTGCACAATAATACAAAATTACAACTCCTGAAAATTTAATCTATTTTAATCTATTCAGTAGCACTAAAAAAAAACTTTCATTTTGTAGGTCTTAAAAGTGAGTGTGGACACTCATTGTCTTTCCTATCAAGCACTGTATTTTGTTTTTATTATTATTCCTGTTACCTCATTAAAAAAAAAAAAAAGAACTAGATATACTTAGGTGAGCAAACTGAGGCTTTCATTAGAGATTTTTGGAGCAATTCCTGAACTTGGTGTCAAGGTTAGTCCTGCCATTTTTCATATATTTCAAATAAGGGTGCATTTCTGTGCAACATTATTAAAATTAAAGTTACTAACAGTACAGATACATGAGCAGAATAATCCAGCCTGAGAAGTAGGATCATGGCTCAACACTGAAATGAGCTGAATTAAATACTCTATCAGTCCAGGGTGACTTGATTTAGAGAATTAGGGTTATCCCCTATTTGTAAGATCACTTTAAGTGAAAATGGTCAATGGCAGAACTGACTAGGAGAAATAGGTTTATATAAGTTATGTGTATGGGTGTGTGTATATATGTATAAACAACCTTTCTTTCTATTCTATTACTGTCCATTGACAATGATTGATTTCACTGGTATTCACACTTCCTCAAAGTCACCAGAGAAACTGCAGGAAGTTACTGAATTATGGGTTGGTATTCACCTCACATAAGGTGTTGAATTATGCTGTTTTGGATATTGAAATTTTTAAATCTCCTATATTTTTTAAGTGAAGACAATTAATAAATATTTTACCTTGTCTTCTTTATGACTAAAATTGAACCACCTAACTCTTCCTATAGCACTTACTAGTTTTCTGTTTCACAAAATATATTTTTTAAATAGGCTTGTCAAAATCATACAGTTAGTATCATGAGTGAAATTTGTACATTAAGTTACTCTAAAACCTAGTAAGTCACCGTGTTACTCTGCTTCCTGGTTGATTATCTATTTCTCTTACTACAGAGTGTTAGTTGATTTTCAGAATAGTTAATAAATAAATATCCTTTAGAAACCATGGATGAAATGGTTTTTAGTTCTTGTCTTTAGTGGGGAGGAGGGAACAACCAAATATCCTAAACACTGTGTTATTCCCAATTATTCTGTGGGAAGAGAAAAGCTTATTCATTTGAGGTTTTATTCAAATTATACATGTTGGCTATGGAGAATTCCACATTGGATTCAGAATTGGATTCTGAATTCCACATTGGGTTCAGAAGGAACTATCCTTTCCCCATTGGGTGCTCTTTGTTCCTTTGTGAAATATTAGTTAACCATAAATGTAAAAGCTTATTTCTAGTCTCTTAATTCTGTTACATTAGTCTATGAGTCTATTTTAATGTTATTGTAATACTATTTTTATTACTATAACATTTTAATATAATTTAAAATCAGTAAGTGTGATTCTCTAGGTTTGTTCTTTCTCCATATTGCTTTGGTTATTCAGGGTCTATGGTAGTTCAATAAGAACTTCAGGATTTTTTTTCTATTTCTCAAAAAATCCCATTGAAAATTTGATAAGGATTGCATTGAATCTGTAGATAGTTTTGGGCATTATGGAGATTTTAGTAATATTAATTCTTTCAATCCATGAACATGGAATATCTTTCCATTGATTTGTGTCTTCATTAATTTTTTTAGGGAAAAAAGTCATGATTTTCAGTGTACAGATCTTTCCTCTTCTTGATTAAAAGTATTTGTAAGCATTTCATTGTTCTTGATGTTATTGTGAATGGTATTGTTTTCCTTATTTCTTTTTAATATATTTCAGTATTAATTACTAAAATGTAACTGATTTCTGATATTGATTTTGAATCCTGAAACTTTATTAAATTCATTCATTAGTTCTAAGAGTTCTTTGGTGGCTTCCTTAGGATCTCTCATGTATCAAATAGTATTATCTACAAAAAAAGACAATTTTGATTCTTCCTTTTCAATTTATTTTCTTAAGATTTTTATTTTAAAAATCCACAGAAGAATGAAATTTTTTTAAGTATCACATATAAGGTGATAAATCATTTGTAACCTCATTCTTGGCACAATTCAGTACTTGTTTGGATATTCAAAGGCACTTAGCAGGTTTTTTTGTTTGTTTCTGCCTTGAAATGCATAAGAAATATGCATTTCTTATCTAATATCTAATAGTTACATAGATTCATGTTTATCCAACAGTCCATATTCCCATTATTTTATAAAGAAAATAAATAAGCTTTGGCTTAGTTCAAATAATACTGTATTACTAAACCCGTAAGAGAAGAAAGTATGATAAATATTGACTTTTTTATGTTGATAATTTTGTTTTCTTTTAATATTATATGAGATTTTGAAAAAGTTAAAAAAATAAAACTGGAATTGGAGGTACCATACAGGTATAGAAAAGATAATTCAATAACTTGTGCAGCATTTATATAACTTAATTAATGTCAGATTTGTCTGCTTATAGATTCATTTTTTATAGAAATGCTAACAAATTGAATCATGAGATGAAATATATTCAGATCCCCATCCAACATACAGATTTCTTCATGAATCAATAACAAAATCAAGAATCACGATATTAAAATATTGTTGGACAAGCATATTAAATCTTCAGTTACTCCTTTATAAAGTCCTATCCTTCAATATATTCAGAATGTTTGTGAGGGGGGCACCATACATTGAAAGAATAATATTCTCTATCATCATTATGTTCCTTTTAAGTATATGTATCTGTGTTTCTCTACTTTTCTTCCTCAAAATGAATCAGTTCAATTGATTACACTGTAAATTTTTAGTGCCCTTGTATATCTGGTTTAAAGACTTGTAGGAATTGGATGTGAGGAAGAAAAAAATAATGGGAAAAATAAATAGTGCTTTTAAATTGAACACATACATAAATCTGTTAGAGATAACATGATGGCAATTCTCATTTAGTGGTATATAAAATTATCACTGACAAACTAAAATGAATAGGGTTGGCTGTGAAAAATAATTCCTCACTTGTGTCAAATCATCAGTTAAGTGCTTGCTACCACATTCTATCTCAGAATTACAAATAATTTTGAATTTTAGCGACAGTCTGCTGCTGTAAGTCACATTAATTATTCACCCAGCCAATAATTTTTGTGTAATTACTACATCACAAATAGTACCATGTTCAGGAAATATGGTGATTATCAGCAAATACAGAGCCAATGACCTCTTAGAACTTTCCATTTTGCAGGGAGAAAGATGTTGAGCAAATTATACTAAAGCATGTTGGATAACTATAAGAAATAGTGGATATGCACAAGAGGAGCATTAAGCTTATCTAGAGTTCGTTTGGAAAATTTTCTGAAGTAATAACATTTGAACTAAAACAAAGTCAGAGAAACAATTATCTAGGTAGAGGGAGAAGAAGCAGAAAGAAAAAATAATGTGCAAAGACATGAAAGTAAGAGAGGTTTGGTTTACTAATGATGTGCAAAAAGAAAAAAAAAAAATTCAGCATGACCATGCATGGATATGAAGTAGAAAAGGATAAGTGATAGATAGTGGAAAACACAACATGTAGGACCACAGAAACCTCACTAAGATTTTAAACTGCATCCTAGTTTATAAATAACCTACTAGCTGCAAGACAGAAAAAGGGGTTGTAAGTGTGAAGATGAGATAAGAGGAAATTATAGTTACTCAGGAGAGGGATGATAATGGCTTATTTAATGAAAGGATATTGAGGAATGAACTGGATCAGAACTGTGTGTTGTAGGTAGAATAGTAAGAACATAATTGATTGAATGTAGGCAGGGTATAGGGAGAAAAAAATAATGATTTCCAGGTTTTGGATTTGACTCTTTGTGTCAATAATGGTGATATTCAAAATGTAAAGTGCATTGGTGAGAAAAAGCTGATATACTCAGTTTTTAATATGTGGTAACTAAGTCAACCCCCAAGTAAATATGTTTAATGAACATACAGTGCACAAGAAAGCCATAACCATATATATTGATCACAAATGTAGTAAAGTATAAATTGGTGGTGGGGTGGCAAGTGATGGGATCAACAGAAAAGGAGGGAGATCTTTCAGTGCATGATTCAGAATTGTCTAGCGCTGCCCAGAGATGAGGTGTAATTACACATTTGCCTCACTAGATAATTTGTAATTTTAAAGTTTCATCCAGTTTTATAATTTTCATGTCCCTCTTCACCCTAGGACTTTATCAGTTCTTTGGTGAGGACACTGTGGCCTCTCTGTGTCTAGTGAAGCATTTCCTCTACATAAAGTTGGAAGCTGTAACCTTCTGCTCCTTCTCTGTTTTGGGTCCAAGTCCAAAGCACAGAGAATGCCTATTGAACTTATATTCTTGAGATCTCAACTCTCTGGCTTCAATGCCAGGCTTGTATTAGATGATTTCTAAGTCCTCTCTCCTTCCATTTATGGAGATTTCTAGCAACACTTTATACTTTGATGACTTATAACAACAAGGTTTTATTTTCTTAATGGTTTTAAATATTCACTTAAAAATTATTGCCAACATTGATTCAGTATCTTATTATAATATAATTCATTTTTTAAGTTTTTATTTCAATTCCAGGTAGTTAAGATAGTGTTTACATTGGTTTCAGGTGTACAATTTAGTGACTCAACACTAAACATCACCCAGTGCTCACCCAGTGCTCATCACAAGAATTACACTCCCTTAGTTCCCATCACTTATTTAATCAACACCCCCACTCCCCTTCCTCTGGTAACCATCAGGTTGTTCTCTATAGTTAAGAGTCTATTTCTTGGTTTGTCTCCCTTTCTTTTCCCTTTGCTTGTTTGTTTCTTAAATTCCACATATGAGTAAAATTATGGTATTTGTATATGTACATAGTTATGGTATTTGAATAATGGTATTTGCCTTTCTCTGACTAACTTATTTCACTTAGCATTATAATCTCTAAATCCATCGAGGTTGTTGCAAATGGCAAGATTTCATTCTTTTTTATGGCTGGGTTTTACACACACACACACACACACACACATACACACATATATGTATATACATATATATATGAATATATTAATATTACCTATATACACATACCACATCATCTTTTTTAAATTTTTATTTATTTTTAACTTCTTTTCAGTGTTCCAGAATTCACTGTTTATGCCCCACACCCAGTGCTCCACATCATCTTTATTCATTTATCAAATTTGTATTTATAGTAGTATAATTTCTTTACCTTTGAATGTATCACAAGTTATATAAGAACTTCTGTAATGATCTAGTGATTATGTTATACTATTTATTCAACATGAATAAATAAGATGAAATACATGTATTTGATTCATACTTATCTTACTCAATATTCTCATATCATTTAAGATATACATTATTTCTAAATTAGAGACCTGTGTCTTTGAGCAAAGTAATGCATATAAAATTCTATAATTTTTGAGTACAATGAATGGTTTATGTAGAACCTATTTAAAATTCAGTGAAAAAATAAATATAGAAATATACATTTTCTTTATTGAATTTTTGAAGAGTGCTTATAAAATGACCATGACTCTTTCAATTGCTCCAGGAACACATATTTAAAAACTCTTCATAAATAATTTTTATACTTTTATTATATATTCTAGTTTCTATTATACTGTATCATCTTGGATGGTTTATTTATTTATTTATTTATTTATTTTAAGTTCTGAGATGACTTAGTAGTAAGACTTAATTGGAGAGTATTTTTTTTTTCAAAAAATTGTATTTTGGGGAAACTGATATTTCCTGTGATATATAATTGCATAGAACTCAATAGCTTTTCTATCAATATATTCTTGTTTAATTTTTTATATTAATGTTACATGAAAATTTTTTACCATTTAAATTCATAGAATATTAAAGTTTAGTTAAAATCTGTTCTGCATTTTAGTTTTGTTGACTGTTTCCTTTGCTGTGCAGAAGTTTTTTATCTTAATGAAGTCCCAATAGTTCATTTTTGCTTTTGTTTCCTTTGTCTTTAGAGACATTTCTTGCAAGAAGTTGCTGAAGGAAAACTGAATGGGAAAATCAGAGAGAAAGACAAACCATGAGAGACCCTTGACTCTGGGAAACAAAGTGAGGGTTACAGAAGGGGAGGTGGGTGGGAAAATGGGGTAACTTGGTGATGGGCATTAAGAAGAACACATGATGTGATGAGCACTGGGTATTATACACAACTGATGAATCACTGAACATTACATTTAAAAAATGTTATACTATTGACTAATTTAATTTAAATTAAAAATTGATTTTGCAAGTAACACAATACTTCTATAATCTTAGAAAAAATAAAGCTTAGAAATTTTAAAAATATTGTCCAACTGAGCTACTTTTTTCATTGTTCTTCTTTCTTTGTATTTAGCATAAAAAACAAATCCAAACACATTCTGGCCTAAGAAACCTAACAATTGTTTTTACCATCACTTTATTATTATATTTTTTTGTGAATCAGAAGTCATAGTCAATAGAAAGCAAGATTTTCTTTGCTAGGTGTGTCTGTTTTCTTTCTAAACATTAAAACTCTACAATTACATGAACCAAATTTTAAAATAACAGGAAAATCAAAAGATAAGTTAGAGTGAGTGGTGTATGTAAATCAGAAAAGTAACTTCTTCATTTAACACTTTCTTTAAATAATTAGTTCAAACTGGTTTATGTAGAGGTCCACTTCAGAAGTATTAGATAGTGTTGCCTATTAGTCATACCAAATCCTTTAATTGTAATCCTCTTTTTTTTGCTTTACATAACATTCTTAAATTTTAACCTACATAATAATGTAATACATACCTTCATATATTATACTCTTGCTTTACTAATTTATAATTTGACATTTACAATTGGTTATCATCTTAGTACTATCTAGGACGTACTTAATATTTATTCAACTAAATGTGGGGCATCTGGGTTACTCAGTCATTAAACATCCACCTTCGGCTCAGGTCATGATCCGAGGGTACAAAAATCAAACCCCGCAGCACGGTCTCTGCTCATCGGGAAGCCTGCTTCTCCCTGTCCCTGTTTGTGTTCCCTCTCTCTCTGTGTCAAATAAATAAATAAATAATCTTTAAAAATTTATTCAATTAACTGATATAATTTTGACATGTGGAAAAATTAGGTGCTCATTGAAAAGGAACTAATATTCCCAAATTGTTTGCAATGGGCCAGATGTTTTAAAATTTCCACAACAAACTTATGAAAGACTGATAGATACATCATAGATAGATCTCACTTCATTTTACAAATAAGGAACATAACTATAGTCACCTAAAATATAGATTATTTAAATATGTTAATCAGTTTATTAAGTAATTAATCAGATAAAATGTAGATGACAATAATATATATTAGCAATTTATCTATATTAAGGATAGGTTCTATTCAGACCCTAAACTTTGAGTAAAAATGGATGTTCATAAATGAATTATTAAAGATTTTAAACCAAATAACAAAGTATTAAAGATAGTTAAATATTTCATCATGAAAAATATGCCTTCACAAAGAACCTGAAAGACCAGGATGAATGTAAAGTTCCTCTATTCCTCAGATGTCTGTGTTTGAATGTGTTGGCCAGAGATGAACCAGACCCCAGCCCCATGTCTTCAGCCCACAAGCTTCTCCCATTGTTATCTAATCACCAGCCTTTTCTTATTCCTGGAGGAAGCTCATGCCTACAAGTGTAAACATTTCAGCTCTTACTTTTAGACTCCATCCAAATAGCCTCTCTAAAAAGAGGAATTCTCTTTGGCCATTCCCTAGACATAGTACCATGTGCACAACAGTAACATCCTCTAAGCAGGACAGACCCAAAACTCATGTAGGAATTGGAAATACAGCTCTGGGTCATTGGGCAAAGCCTTCTAAGGCCCTGAAAACTGAGAACATGGTGCAGAAAAGGAATTTGGAGGGTCTGATTAGTCATGACTCATTGGCTCTAAAACCTCCTTCCAGTGATAGGTATTATGGAAGTCATTTGTTGTGATGAGCACTGGGTCTGATTTGGAAATGATTAATCACTAAACTCTACTCCTGAAACCAATATTACAATGTATGTTAACTAACTGGAATTTAAATAAAAACTTGAACAAAAAAACAGACTCCTTTTAGGTCATGTCCCCTGTTGCCCTGGTATATAGATGGTGATGTTTATACTACCTATTAAATTTAATCATATTTTCTTTTACTATTTGCTGGCACAGCCCTAAATCCCAGCTAATGTAAATAAGCGATTAGATAAATGGATCATCATCATCATCATCATCTTTCGAGTAACTAATTTGTCCTCAGGAACACAAACTCATGTATTGTAGAAAATTGGCTATCCTCCATTTTAGCTATCACTCTATAGCAGGAGTTTTGTTTTTGTTTTTTGCTACAGGTGTAAGGATGGACACATACTCTGTCCTGCCATAGGATTATTTGTGCTAAATTTAAGGAAAGAGAATAGGTCTTCTTGTAGTAGAGAAACTTTGAAGTATGAGATAGGAGGGAGCTATCTGGGAAGCTATTATTTTCAACCATCTGGACCAAAATCTAAGAAAATGCTGACAATATGTAGAAGAAGGCAGAGAAGGGAGCTAGTGAGTCCCAAACAATATCCCTGGTCCTGTTAAGACTGAGCCATGCTTCAAGACAGTGCTTTTCTCTAGGGCATAGGGACCTTATAACTCATTCCCTTTGAGTTTCAAGACCTAAATTACATGGATATTATCAGAAAGATTATGAAAACTGCAGAAATAGCCATCAGCTTTTTGGGGAAAGTCTTCCTCTTCACTTTATCTGAGAATATCACTTGTTTTACACTAGTTTGAGAGCAGCTTGCTTCTTAATAATATGACAGATTTTTAATCTCTAACCTGTGAGTGCAGGGGATCCCTATGAGTGCTAGAGACCATATGGTGCTTCTCTGCAGTCATATGGAAAACCAGCTGGGCTGCCTAAAGATTTATGATCAATTATCTATGCTCAAAGGCCATAAGCCCATTGAACAATGGCTCTTTCTGAGTTTTTATGAGAGGGAAATAACCAGCTATTGTAGAGTTGCTTTGTCAAAAGGTTATTGACTCAATTTATTATATGTTATACTTCAAATGGGCTCTTTAATTGATAATAAAATTAATAAGTGTTTTGACAGAAGTTTTCATCTTCTAATAATAAAACTATCCACAGACAAAAACATGCACATAAAATAAACTCTTACCCATATACACAAACACTATCAAACTTCCCAGTATGTTTTTAGTAAACAGTGTCCTGAGACTTTTATATGAAAATCATGACTTTTTAATTGTTTTCCTCCTATATTTTCATGATCATGGTATTCTAAGAGGGGTGAGCTTTGAAAATATTTCATGAATCTAATTTTAATTTGTGAGTCTTCTATTAGTCAATCATCTATTGCTGTCTCTAATTTGGTGGCTAAGGGCTTTTGAAAAAGTAGTGCATTCTTCTCAGGTTCTCCCTAATGTAAAAACTATTCAATTTATTGGGAATTCTTTTGCATGTTTATTGTGCTTATTGGCATGTGCACATTTTGTATATACATCTTGTTCAGGAGGAATTTGGGAAAGAATCCCCATAAACTACTTTTACTAGTTTAAGTAGAGTCTTATTTATTAGCTTCATTTCCAATATAGGTATTCTAGAAGAGAGTTGTCCCTTCATAAGAATAATGGAATAGACTTATTTCCAACTCAGTTGCCCAGAAGAAAAGAACACAGAATGATGGAAAGACTTTTTTTAAAAAAGACTGAATTAGAAATGGGGCCATTAATTTCTCTAAAATAATTTCTTTAAAGTAAAAACCTTAAATTAATAAAAAATATCTGTTACATTGTATAAAATGTCACATTTGAGTTACCTCCAAAGGTTTTGTATATTAGATGAAATCTTCTATAAGCTATATTCATGTATGTGATATTTTTATCATGAATTTATGACCACCATTTAATACAGTAATGTGAATATATTACAAAAACCCCAGGTGTTTGTTTTTATATTGTAAATAAAGTTTTGCTTTTTAACTTTTTATAATAAATCTGTACATGGATCTTTAATTGTAAAAATTCAAATGAATTACAATATGGATGAGATTTTCTTTTTTTAAAAAAGTCTCAATCAAAAATTATTTATGCTCTGTCCAATTTATCAAAACAGGAATCAAATTAATGCTCCCACAATCTTTATTTGTTTTTTACATACATATCTCCATATCACTGCAAAGAAAATCAAAAGCTTTTTTTATGAGTAATCTAAAAATTTACTGTCAAAATAAAAATCAGTAACTTGAATCTTGACAATTTCATTTCTTTAATTAATAGAAGTTTTTGGTAATACACTCCCAAGATACACATTCTGAGATTATAAGGTTATATTTAATCTGTATTATATTCACACACTTATTAGAATGTCATTAATATCCAAAAAATAATTCAGACAACCAAAGCAAATATTATTTCACTAAATTAGTTAATAACATTATTAAATTCAGTAGAATAGTAGCTATTTTTTTCTATAAGATGCTAAAAACAGTGAGACAATAGAATTTTCTAAAATATCTACAGTGACATTAAACATTATTATCAATAGTAATGTTATCAAGTTTATAATAGCACTCAAAAATTCAATGAGTTTTTTTAATAAAGGTAACATTATTAAAGATTAGTTTTCCAGTGTCTTTCAGCTTTATGTAAGGAAAACAGTTGCTTCTAGAAATTTACATTGAGCATGGACTTGACTCAGAAAAAAAGAATGACTCAAAATTGCAGAAGTTTCCCCCAATGAAATATGAATTATTTGTTCTCTTATTTTTTGTGGATTGTTATATTGAGGGACATTGTTAAGTTATAAAGAGAAGAAAAATGTAAACAACATTTCCAGAAAATTGCTAATAGAATTATTCATCTGTAAGGACACATATGCCCTTTATCAAATCCCTAAGCTTCCCTAAATACATCTATTACTATAAAAAGAACCCCTTAGCTGTAGAAAGTCTACACCATGTGGAATCATAATAGTAGAAGTCTTCTCTCAGAAAACATATGGTCAGTGTGACAAAATAAATTTAGTGAGTAAATAATAAACTTGTTCTCTGGACAAAATTTCTCATAATATACCAATATAACCACTAATAATACCATACACAAGTGTGAATCATAAACATAGATTAAGGTCTATACAATACCTTGAAATTTTCTTCCTTTGGAATTAATCATTATTTAGACCTTTTTAATTAGAACACATAATTTCTGGTAGCTTTTAAATGTTTAGAGTACTAAAACTATTTTATGTATGCTTGTAAGCCTTAACTGAGAAAAGCTTTAGTGTTTGTTCTCACTGCTATTCAGTCTTTTGCCTTTATTGCCATTGCTAAATCAATGAAATGGATTAAAAAATTAATTCAGACTCTGGAGCATAACAATGTTATAAAATAATGTCTAAAATTATGATTAAGGGTGTCCATCTTTAAAACTCCAAAATATAATTAGGAAAGATGAAAATTATATCTGAAGCTCATATCTGTTTGCAGTGCCTCAGTAAAATCAGACATAATGAGCTCCCTGTAGTCATTAAAAAATATGAGATGTGATTTAATTGTTTTGGGGGCTCCCAACCTGATGCTTATCCCAGAATTGCAGCTCAGACAAAGCATATTTATCATGTACATAACAAGTGAAGCTATAAAATCTATAGAGCAAAGTGTTATAAATCACCAGGCAGTAAATAGTCACTGGACCTCTGGACTTTTAGAATTCCCACTTCTTCAATGAAGCAATATGTACTCTGTAATAATGGTAGAAGAAAAATTTAATGATCTAGAATACAGATGACAAACTGGTGGATTAAGGGGGCAAATATTTACTGGACTTACGGGGCTTAAAAAATTCTCATTTCTTTAGTGAAGCAAATAAAATTTTTATACAGTTGAAAAATATATAAGGATGAACTATCAAAGAGGTTGCACACCAGTGACCTGAGGGATTTAACTTAAGAATGTGTTTTTATTGAATTGAGTAGGTTGGCAATGTTGATTCCAAATTTAATTCAACATTTAAAATCTCTGGCTTTCCCATAAAAAAAATCACTTTCTAATTTACACTAAAATTGAGAGAATCAGGTAGCATGCTACTTCATTAACACAGTGACGAGCCATTAAATCTATGTAGCTATATTTTAGGGTGACTGTTTTACCTTTAATTAGGATTTGAACCTCTCCTCTGAGTCATGAAGGTGAGATTTCACAAGCAATTATCCAAAAGCCTTCCCTGACCATCCACCCACTTGACTTCATCCCTATCCAAGTATAGGGATGTTGGCTAATTCCTTAGTTCTTTCCCAGGACTTAGAATACAGACTGGTATACAAGAGTCTACATAATATTTATTAAATGAATGCCATGTGTCTGTCAGTTGTTATTTATTTGCACAATTCTTCTGGTGTTTTGCTCAGATTAAATAAAAAATATCAAATTCTTCTTGTAATTAAAACTCCATCACAAGCAGGAAATACAAGATTAACAAAGAAGACCATATTTTGGGGCTCCTGGGTGGCTCAGTGGGTTAGGCCTCTGCCTTCAGCTCAGGTCATGATCTCAGAGTTCTGAAATCAAAAGCCACACTGGGCTCTCTGTTCAGTGAGGAGCCTGCTTCCCCTTTCTATCTCTGCCTGCCTCTCTGCCTACTTGTGATCTCTCTCTGTCAAACAAATAAGTAAAATCTTTAAAAACAAAGACCATATCTTATTTGTATTTTACTTGTTTCGTATTTTCTTACCTTCTTTTTGGGAATATTTTTAGGACTCTTTTCTGTTTAAAGTGAGCAATTATACCACTGTCTTTAATGTGATCTTTCTATTTCTTGTTGATTTGTAAATATCTGTTTATCATATATTACACTTGAGAAAAAATACTGTGTATTGAATTGATTTTCACAATCTTTAAATAGCATATTTAAAATTTATTATAGCTTTATCATATGCTGTTCATATTCATTATTCTAATCCTCAATTTTCTTTCTCATAGCATCATCCCTTGTTAATGTCTCCAAATGAACTCAAAAATGACTGCCAGAATTGCAATACATATATTAATTTATTAGAGACAACTTGTTTTGTTCATTTTATCATCTCTACCACTTCATCAAATATTAGTTTTCATCAAATAAATTGTACATTGTTCATTATATTATTATATTATATTAGTTTCATCAAATAAACTATACATTGGTTGATAAATGTTACTGATTTTGTTTTATATATCAATTGGCAAATATTATAATAGATTTATGCTAATCCCTTTGTGTTTCTATCTCTCATGCATGTGATTATTAAATAATGTCATCTTATGCTTTTCAAAAAATTGTGTGATTCCAGAATTCAAGTATAAGGCTAACTGTTGAACTGAAGTAGTATCTCTCCTCATTTTAGGAAAATATCTTTACCTTCTTAATTTTTTCTGTGACTATTGTGAAAAATTGCTTAAACAAAATTTTCCACAGTTAGACCTCTATACTTATTTATATAAAATAATTAAAAATAATACACATGGAGACAAATAGGTACATACATGGCATATTGTCTGTAGGATTATTAAACATAAGAAATTATTTTACTATATTAAGACATCTGGTTTTAGTATATTATTGAATTTTTTCCCAAAACAATGTATATGAGCATAATTGAAATCAATCTACAACCTTAGAATAAACCTAACCAAAGAAGTAAAGGGTCTATACTCTAGGAACTACAGAACACTCATGAAAGAAATTCAAGAAGTTACAAAAAGATGGAAGAACACTCCATGCTCATCTATCAGAAGAATAAACATTGCTAAAATGTCTGTGCTACCCAGAGCAATTTATACTTTCAACACCATCCCATTCAAAATACCAATGGCATTTTCAAATTTCTGGAACAAACAACCCTAAAATTTGAATGGAACCAGAAAAGACCCCAAATCTCCTGGGAAATGTTGAAAAAGAAAAACAAAGCTGGGGGCATCACGTTGCCTGATTTCAACCTATTTTACAAAGCTGTGATCCCCAAGACAGCATGGTGCTGGTGCAAAAACAGATACATAGACCAATGGAACAGAAAAGAAAGCCCAGATATGGACTTTCAACTCTATGGTCAACTAATCTTCAACAAAGCAGGAAAAAATATACAATGGAAAAAAGTCACTTCAATAAATAGTGCTGGGAAAATTGGGCAGCTATATACAGAAGAATGGAACTTGACCATTTTCTTACACAATACACAAAGATAAACTCAAAGTGGAAGAAAGCCCTCAATATGAGACAGGAATTCATCAAAATCCTGGAGAAGAACACAGTAATGCTTTTGACATCAGCCACAGCAAACACATCTCCAAAGGCAAGGGAAACAAGAGCAAAAATGAACTTTTGGACTTCATCAAGATCAAAAGTTTCTGCACAGCAAAGGAAACAGTCAAAAAACAAAGAGGCAACCCACGGAATGGGAGAAGATATTCCCAAATGACACTACAGACAAGAGGCTGATATCCAAGATCTATAAAGAACTTCTTAAACTCAACACCTAAAAAACAAATAATCAAGTAAAAAAATGGGCAGAAGACATGAGCAGACACTTCTCCAAAGAAGACATACAAATGGCTAACAGACACATGAAGAAATGTTCATCATCATTAGGCATCAGGGAAATTCAAATCAAAACCACATTGAGATACCACTTTATACCAGCTGGAATGGCAAAACTGAACAAGGCAAGAAACAACAAATGCTGAAGTTGTGGAGAAAGTGAAACTCTCATACACTGTTGGTGGGAATGCAAGTTGTTGCAACCACTTTCAAAAACAGTATGGAGGTTCCTCAAAAAATTAAAATAGAGCTACCCTATGACCAGCAATTTACCCCATAGATACAGATGTGCCCCAGTGTTCATAGCTGCAATGTTCACAATACTAAACTGTGGAGAGAGCTGAGATGCCATTCAGCAGATGAATGGATAAAGAAGATGTGGTCCATATACACAATGAAATATTACTCAGCCATCAGAAAGGATGAATACCCAACTTTTGCATCAATATGGATGGGACTGGAGGAAATTATG
The DNA here is from genome assembly GCF_009829155.1 of Mustela erminea. Classification (NCBI taxonomy): domain Eukaryota; kingdom Metazoa; phylum Chordata; class Mammalia; order Carnivora; family Mustelidae; genus Mustela; species Mustela erminea. Next base: position 81,671,824 of record NC_045615.1, read on the forward strand.
CTGAGTGAAATAAGTCAAGTAGAGAAAGTCAATTATCATATGGCTTCACTTATTTGTGGAACATAAGGAATAGCATGGAGGACATTAGGAGAAGGAAGGAAAAAATGAAGGGGGGATGGGAAAGGAAGAAAAATCACAAGAGTCTATGAACTCCGAGAAACAAGCTGAGGATTTTAAAAATCCTCAGGGGGTGGGAGGATAGGTAAGCCTGGTGGTGGGTAATTAAGGAGGGCACATATTGCATGGAGCACTGGGTGATACATGCACACAAGGAATCATGAACACTACATCAAAAACTAATGGCTTACCTAAAAAAGTAGAGAGAGAAAAAAAAAACTGAGTACAGTATAGTGACTAACATGACATAATAAAATAGTGAAATCAATCTACACAACAAATTATTTGATATATTGGAAAAAATCTGCAAATGACCTCAAAAGTATGTTTCTTTCTTGCATTTTATATTTTTAATTATTTAATTATGAATAATGTACCAAATTTAAAAATGGATAAAAATCCAATTTTAATTTTTACTTCTGGGCAAGATGAAATTTCACTCAGTACTTTATTATTACAACCAAAATATCCTGGTTATGACACAATCATGAAAGTTCGACCAAACCCTGAACTGAAACAAGCATAAAATGACTCTGAAAGGTGGAAAGATGAAAGCAAGCTGTCTAGAGACTTCAGGACTTGAGGAACAACATAGCAGTGAGTTTGTTGGGTTTCCTTATTGCTTCCCATATAGCCTGCGAAGGTGCTCCAGAAATGTCCAACCTGGAATTCCCAACAGGCACAGATAAAAGCTGTAAGGAAATCTGGGTTGTCTGGGCAAAGGTCTAGGAAAATGGTAGTCTGGCAATACTCTATCCCAGCCAAAATCAGTGGGAACCCTTCACACCACCTGTATCACATCCAAGATTTCAATGGTCAGGAGCAGGGAAAACTGATCTTCCTTCTCCCTCTTAGTGGAAGCAGGTACTGATCTAGTTATTCCACCAGGCCAATGTCATAAGTGTCCAATGGCAAAGTAAGTCTTGACCTACACCTTGCAGTAATACCATGACAATGAAGTTTGAGGTGGGTCTAGTTATCATTATACTTCATCTCCCCACCACCACCCCATGTCAGTGGGGCCTACAAAGGAGTGAAACTTTTACCCTACCCTGGATTTATGAGACTACATGAGGTATTGTGAATAGAAACTAGTTAATACTCTACTTTCTCCTTACCCTGTTGACAACAGGACACAACTGGGAACCTAGTAACCTGAATTTTGACACATACCCATTAGTAAGGAATTAGGTAATTAGTAATGAATAAGGTAGGTGATAGGAAGCAAGGTGAATTGATTCTCTAATACACTTCACTGCCTCCAGTGTCAATTGGTCCTAGTAGGACTCTATAAATAAATCAATATAGAATTTTAAAAAAATGTTAAAGTACTCCAAGGAAAACAAAACAAACAAACAAAAAATAAACAAAGGGACAAGACACTAAGAAAACAAACAGAAAACAAATAATGAAAGGAAATATAGAGCTCCAACATACCAATATTACTTTAAATGTAAATATGTAATTACACCAGTTGAAAGAGATTGGCAGAATGGACTTTTAAAAATAAAGCTAAAAAGGGGCGCCTGGGTGGCTCAGTTGGTTGGACAACTGCCTTCGGCTCAGGTCATGATCCCGGAGTCCCGGGATCGAGTCCCGCATCGGGCTCCCAGCTCCATGGGGAGTCTGCTTCTCCCTCTGATCTTCTCCCCTCTCATGCTCTCTCTCTCACTCTCTCTCTCAAATAAATAAATAAATAATAAAATAAAAATCTTTGAAAAAAAAAAATAAAGCTAAATGTATACTGTTTACCAGAAATTCATTGACAAGTCAATAACACAGGTAAAATTTAAGTAAAAATATGAGGAAAGAAATGTCATGCAAACATTCAAAAAAAAAAGGAATGACTGTTATATTAGATAAAATAAACTTCAGAACAAAGATAATTTTTAGAGATGAAGAGAAATATTACCTTCTAATATTGAATTAATCTACAGAAAAGACATAATGAATCTAAATGCTTATGCTCCAAACAATAGCGTTCTACTATTTATTATTTATTTATTATTATTATTATGTTCAATTAGCCAGAGCTTTAGAATATTTAAAGAGCTTTAGAATATAGAAAGCAAAAATAGGTACCAAGGAAAAGAGAAATATATAAATGTGTGATAATAGTTGGTGATTTTAATACCCACTCAGCAACTGATATAAGTATTAGACAGAAAATCAGCAAAGATATAGGAAAACTCAATAACACAGTCAACTAACACAAACTAATTAATATAGATAAATATCCAACAACAGTAGATTGAACTTCTTTTTTAGCACCCATGGAATATTTATGATAGGCCATATCCCAGGCCAAAACCCAAACATCAATAAGTTTAAAACAAGGGAACCCCCACAGAGAGTGTTATCTAATATACCACAATCATACTAAAATCAGTATTAGAGAGATGACAAGAAAATCTCTGTATATATGACAATTAAGCAATATACTCCCAGAAAATCCATAAGAAAAAGATGAAATCTAAAAAAAGTTAAAAATACATAAAAGCATTGAACTAAGTAAAAATTAAAAGAAAATTTCAAAGTGTGCAGAACATAGCTAAAATAGTCCTAAAAAGGGAATATGTAGCATCAAGTGTTTACATTAGAAAAGAAGAAAGATCTAGAGGCTCCTGGGTGGCTCAGTGGGTTGAGCCTCTGCCTTCAGCTCAGGTCATGGTCCCAGGGTCCTGGGATTGAGCCCCGCATTAGGCTCTCTGCTCGTCAGGGCGCCTGCTTCCCTTCCTCTCTCTCTGCCTGCCTCTCTGCCTGCTTTTGATCTCTGTCTGTCAAATGAATAAATAAAATCTTAAAAAAAAATTAGAAGAAAAGAAGAAAGATCTCAAATTGAAATCTAAGTCTTGGGGCGCTTGGGTGGCTCAGTCAATTAAACTCCTGACTCTTGATTTCAGCTCAGTTCATGTTCTCAGGATTGTGAAATTAAGCCCCGCTGGAGTCTGCTTAAGATTCTTTCCCTTTGCCTCTACCCCTCCCAACCCCTCTCTCTCTCCCTTGCTAAAAAAAAATTCAAAAGAAAAAAAATATCAAAATAAAATCCAGTCCCTCCCTCAAGAAACAACACAAAAAAAGAAAAATAAACCCAAAGCAAGTGGAAAGAAGAAAAGAGTAAAGATGAGAACAGAAATCAATTAACTTGAAACAGAAAAACAATATGAAAAACGACCATTGAAACAAAGAGCTGATTCTTTAAAAAATAAATAAAAATGATGAGCCTCTAGTAAGATTAATAATGATTAGAAGATAGAAGACTACTAAATTCAACCAAGATGGAATGAACAATCTGAATATTCCCATAAAGTTAAAGAAATTAAACACATTAACAAGAGCCCAAAAATAAATCCCCACACTCTTGTGCTTTTTTTTTGAAGAATATCACCAAATAATAAAGAAAATTTTATTACGTAAAATAGAGGAAGAAATACTTCCCAATTCATTTTATAAGGCCAATCTTACCTACACCAAACCAAAGAACTGGAAAAAAAAATTGTTATAGACCAAAATCTTCCATCATCTTACAGGCAAAAGTCCTCAAGATAATATCTGGAAATTAAATGCAGTTATATAGAGAAAAGAATTATAAGTCCCATGTCCCAGTAAGACTTTCTCCAGATATGCAAGTTTGGTTCAACATTCAAAGATGAATAAATGAATCTACTATATTAATTAGCTACAAATAAAAACTTTATTATCAGATTAACTGACACAGTAAAAACATTTTTAAAAATCCAATTATCTGATCGATAATTTTTTTCAGTAGAAAATGATAAAGAAAACTTATAACAAACAAAAAAGTTTCAGCAAATATCTTTTTTAATGGTGAAGGACTTTTTTCCTAAGATCAGGAACAAGGCAAAAATTTCTGCTCTCACAAAACTAGTCAACATAGTACATTTCTTGCCATTGCAATGTGGCAAGGAAAAGAAATAAAAGCCAGACAAATTGGAAAGGAAAAAATAAAACTTTATTTTTGCAGATGGCATGATTATCTACATTAAAAAATCTCAAGGGAGTTACAATAAACAAACTCTGAGAATAAATGAGTTTGGCAAGACAGGAGCATAAAATTTCACCCCCAAAAATGATATGTCTATGTACTAACAGCAAACATTTGAAAACTAAAATTAAAAACACAACACCATTCAGAGTACAGCCCTTTCACCTCTTTGGTTAATTTTATTTCTAGGCATTTTATTTTACTTTATTTTTGGTGCAATTGTAAATTGTTGTGTGTGTGTATGTGTGTATGTGTGTGTGTGTGTTTTAATTTCAATTTCTGTAACTGTTGTTAGTGCAGAGAAATGCTACTTATTTCTGGGTAGTAATTTTGTATCCTGCCACCTTTCTAAACTGTTTTTTATTTCTAGGGATTTTTTGGTGGAATCTTTAAGGATTTCTATGTATAGTATCATATTGTCTGCAAATAGTGACAATTTAACTTCTTCTTTACCAATACGGAAGTCTCCTTTTTTTTTTTTTCTTGTCTGATTGATGTGGCTAGGACTTCTAGTATTAAGTTGAATACAAGTGGTGAGAGTTAACATCCTTGTCTTGTTCCCGACCTTAAAAGGAAAGTTCTTACTTTTTCCTCATTGAGGAAGATGTTAGTTGTGGGTTTTTCACATATGCTTTATTAACTTGAGGTATGTTCCCTCTAACCCCATTTGTTGCGACTTTTTATCATGAATGGATATTATACATTGTCAAATGCTTTCTCTTCACCTATTATTAATGTGTATGATGCTAACTGATTTGTAAATATTGAACTATCTTTGTATCCTAGGTATAAATCTCACCTGATTTTAGTGAATGATCTTTTTAATATATTGTTGTATGTGGTTTGCTAATATTTTGTTGAGGATTTTTATATATATGTTCATCAGGAATATGGGCCTATAGTTTTCTTTATTTTGTGCCTTTGTCTGCGTTTTGATATCAGTGTAATGTTGGTCTCATAGAATGTATTTGGAAGTTTTTCTTCCTTTTTCTTTCTTTCCTTCTTTCTTTTTTTTTTTTTTTTTAATAGTTTGAGGAGAAGAGGTATTACCTCTTCGTTAAATATCTGGTAGAACTCACTTGTGAATCTATGAATCTGTCTGGTCTTGGATTTTTATATTAGTAGTTTTGGGATTACTGATTCATTTTTGTTACTTGATCTGCTCAGATTTTCTATTTCTTCTTAGTTAAGTTTTGGAAGTTTGTATATTTCGAGGAATTCATCCATTTCTTCTAGGTTGTGCACTTTGTTGGCATATAAGTTTTCACAGCATTTTCTTTTAATCCTTTGTACTTCTGTGGTGTAGGTTTCTATCCTCTCTCATTTAGTATTTTACTTGAGCACTTTCTCTCTCTCTCTCTTTTTTTTATTTTCTTGATGAATCTAGCTAAGGGTTTCAATTTTGTTTATATTTTCAAAGAACATGTTCTTGGTTTCATTTTTTCTATTCTTTTTTAGTCACTACATTATTTATTTCTGTTTTTATTATTTCCTTTCTTCTACTCACCTTGACTTTGTTTGTTCTTTTCCTAATTCCTTTAGCCATAAGATTAGATTGTTTATATGAGCTTTTCTTATTTCTTGATGTAAACCAGTATTGTTATATACTTTCCTCTTACAACTGCTTCTGGTGTATCCTAGAGATTTTGGACTGTTGTGTTTTCATTGTGTTTCATGATGCATGTATCATTTTGAATTCATATTTTTATGTTCTTTGGGGACATACCAAGTACTACAATTGCTGGATTGTAGAGTAGTTCTATTTTTAATTTTTTGAGGACCTCCATACTATTTTCCATGATGGTTGCACCAGTTTGCACTCCCCTTCAACAGTATGAGGGTTCCTTTTCCCTCACATCCTTGCCAACACTTTTATTTATTGTTATGTTGATTTTAGCTATTTTGATAACTGTGAGGTGTTATTTTAGTGTAGTTTTGATTTGCATTTCTTTGAGGATGAGAGATGTTGAGTTTCTTTTCATATGCTTGTTGGGCATCTGTATGTATTCTTTGGAAAACTGTCTATTCATGTCTTCTGCCTATTTAAAATTAGATGATCCATTTGTGTGTGTGTTTGCATATGTGTTTGTGTGTGTGTATGTGTTAAATTTTATAAGTTCTTTATATATTTTGGATGCTAATCCTTTATCAAATATGTCATTTGCTATATCTTCTCCCATCCTGTAGACTACTTTTTAGTTTTGTTGATTATTTCCTTTGTTGTGAAAAAAGCTTTTGAACAGAAAGAAAAACCATCAACAAAACAAAAAGACAACCTACTGAACAGGAGAAGACATTACAAATGATATATCCGATAAGGGCTTAATATCCAAAATAAAGAACTCATACAATGCAGTGCCAAAACAATACAATTTAAAAAATGGACAGAGGACCTGAATAAACATTTTTCCAAAGACATAGAAGTGGCCAACAGACACATGAAAAGATGTCCAACATCACTAATTGTCAGGGAAATACAAATCAAAACCATGGTGAGGGGTGCTTTATGGCCCAGTTGACTGTGCATCCTACTCTTGGTTTCAGCTGGGGTCACCATCTTGGGTTGTGGGATTGAGCCCCATATCAGGCTCTGCACTCAGTAGGGAGTCTGCTTGGGATTCTCTCTCCCTCTGCCCCTCCCCCTGCTTGCACTCTCTCTCTCTCTCTCAAATAAATAAACAAATCATAAACAAACAAACAAAAAAAGGTGAGATAACATCACACCTGTTATAGCTAAAATCAAAAAGGCAAGAAATAAGTGTTGACATGGAGGTAGAGAAAAATGAACCCTTGCACACTGTTGGCAGGAATGTAAATTGGTGCAGCCGCCATGGAAAAAAATATGGTTCTTCAAAAAATTAAAATAAAAATTCCATATGACCCAATAATTACACTTTTAGATATTTATCCAGGGAAAACACTTAACTCGAAATGATATATGCACTCCTATATTTAATGTAGCATTATATACAATAATCAAGACATGGAAGTAAACTGAAGTGTCCACCAATGGACAAATGGATGAAAAAAGTGGTGTGTATGTAAGAGCATGTGTGTGTATACACATGAGATACTATATAGTCATTAAAAATCTTGAGATGGTGCCATTTGAGAAAACACAGAGGGACCTAGAAGACATTATGATAAGTGAAATATATCAGCCTTTGAAAGATAAATACCATATGATTCCATTCATAAATAGAATCTAAAAAAGTGAATAAACAACAAAAAGAAGAACAACCAAAGCTATAGATACAGAGAACTGATGGTTGCCAGAGAGTAGAGTGGTGGAGAGTTTGGTAAAAGGAATGAAGAGAAGAGGAAGTTACAGACCTTAAGTATGGAATGAGAAAGTCATAAGAATAAGAAGCAGAGCATAAGGAATACAGTTGATGATACTGTAATGACAGTGATGTAATGGCACAAATGGCAGGTATGCTCATGGTAGACATAGCTCAATGTATAAACTTGTCAAATCACTAAGTTGTACATCTGAAACTAATGTAACATTGCATGTCAACCATACTCAAAACAAAAATTCTAAAACAATAATGAATGGTCATAAAATAATTTTTTTAAGATTTTATTTATTTATTTGAGATCACGAGTAGGCAGAGGCAGGCAGAGAGAGAGAGAGGAGGAAGCAGGTCCCCCACTGAGCACAGGGCTCAATCCCTGGACCCTGGGATCATGACCTGAGCTATAGGCAGAGGCTTTAACCCACTGAGCCCCCAGGCCACAATAAAATAAATTTTAAAAGACCCAGTAAATTGAAAATCATGTCATGTTCAAATATTAGAAGACTCAACATAGTGAAAATGCCAGTTTTTCTCAAATTAATACACAGAATTAATGTAATTTCTTTTTTTTAAAAGATTTTATTTATGTATTTGTCAGAGAGAGTGAGCACAGGCAGACAGAGTGGCAGGCAGAGGCAGAGGGAGAAGCAGACTCCCTGCCAAGCAAGGAGCTCAATGTGGGACTTGATCCCAGGACGCTGGGATCACGACCCGAGCAGAAGGCAGCTGCTTAACCAACTGAGCCACCCAGGCATCCCTATAATTTCTACTAAAAAAAAACAAGGAAAGATTTTTGTAGACACATATAAGATTTTTCTAAAATTTACATAAAAAATCACAGTCGTAGAACAACTAAAACAATCTTGGAAAAGAAGAAGGAGGGAAGAATTACTCTGCTTGATATGACGTCCTACAATGTAGCTATAGTAATCAATGATTTTGGTATAACAATAGACACATGGATCAGTGGAACAGAATAGAGAACCCCCAAATAGACCATACTAATATTCCTAATTAATTTTCTACAAAGGTGTAAAATTAATTTAATGAAGCAAAGTATTTTTAACAAATGGTGCTAGAACTAGAACTACTAGAAATTCATAGGCAAAACAACAACAACAACAAAAAAAACAAGAACATCAACTATCAACCTAAGTTTCAAACCCTATAGAAACATTATCTCAACTTGGATCATAGACATATAAAAATGTCAAAGTATAAAAACTTGTAGAAAAAAGACATTGGAGAAAACTGAGATTAGAGCTAAACGATGTTCTTAGATGTGATACCAAAAGCATGTCCCATAAATATAAATACTGATAAATTACACCTGAAGAAATTTAAAAACTTTTACTCTACAAAAAACCCATTGAAGAAGATGAAAAGATAAGCTATAGTCTGGGAGAAACTGTAAACCCCAAAGCCAACTAAGAACTTGTATCTGGAATATATAAATAAGTCATCAAGCTCAACTTAAAAAAACTCCAATTTTGAAATGGATAAAAATCATGAGCAGATATTTCACTGAAAAATATATACAGATGGTACATAAGGACATGAAAAGATGTTCATTATATTTAACCATAGAGAAAACAAATTAAAACCACAAGGAAATATCACCATACAGCTATCAGAATGCCTAAAATAAAAAATAGTGAAAACCCAAATGCTAGTGAAGATGCAGAAAATGGATGGATATCTCATACACTGCTGGTGGGAATGTAACACAATACATCTGCTGGCAGTTTCTTACAAAACTGAAGTTGTACTTACATATGGACAAACAACTGCACTCTGGGACATTATCCCAGAAACATGAAAATTTATATTCATAAAAGAGCTGTACACAAATGTTCATAGAAACTGCTTTCATAATAACCCCAAACTTGAAACAATTCAAATGGCTTTCATAGTAGGCAACCATTAGCTAATGGTTGGACAAAGTGGCATAACCACAGTTGCAATACTCAGCAAGAGAATTCTACTCAATCATAGAAAGGAACAAGTGCATACTGATGGATGCAACAAGTTGGATGAATCTCAGGAGAATTGTACCAAGGGGAAAACCAAGGGCAAAGGTCACAAACTGTTTTATTTCCTGTATGTAAAAATCCTTGAAATGACAAAATTATACAAAAGGAGAACAGGTTAGTGGTTTCCAGGTTTCGTAGGTGACACAGAGGAAAGTTGCTGTGGGTATAAAGGAGAGCACAAGGGATCACTGTAGTGGCAGAAGGTTGTATCTTGACAAATTTAGAGATGTGATAATATTTTAACTCAAAAAACTTAGTGTTCTATAATACAAAATTTAATACAAACTGTATATTGTGGGAGTATTGTGCAAATTCAAATCACAGTTACTTATAGCAATGTGGAGGATTAAAAGCTTAATCTTACAGTAAATATTAAATATTAATGACTCCAAGGATATGGGAAAGACCGAGGTGTCCCATTTTTAAGAAGCTTTCAGGTGAAAAAAAAAAAAAAAGTTTCAGGTGATAATGATGCATGCCAAAGTGTGGGAAGAGAGACTCATCTTTGTACTCAGTTTTAACTTAAAAGACTTTGGCTTCCTGGTGTACTAATTCTGAATAAAATGTGGTCATTGAAGTCTAAGCAATACTGCAAAAGCTACAACTTTAAATTTTTGCACTTTTGCACTTAACAGAATACATCAATGCTTAAAATTAAAAGGGTAAACAATTATTATCACATGAAATTTTATAAATAATCATGATAATTACCTATTAAAATGGTATTGGAAAAGGAAATATTGTTCAGTACTTCACACAATAGCAAAAATTTCATATGCTTTAGAAAAGTTACAGAAATGGTGATTATAATTAAATTCTATTGTTATACAAACTGAAAGTTGTCTCTTAGAATTGGCAAAGCACAAAACATTGAGGTTATATGAGTATTTATTTTAAAATTGTCATTGCCAAGCATCTAAGAAAAAGGCTTAAAACCTAGTTAATGTACCTAATACTACACTACAAATACTACACTACTACACTATGGGATAAATTTTTCTTAAAACCATCTGGAAACCAGCTGAAGCTCTGAAGCATGAGCACAGATAGCCCTTTTAATTTTTATCCTTGCCAGTGAGGTCTCTAAAACATTTTATAACTTCTAAATCAGACATGTCAATGTTACCATCAGAATACAAAACAGTAGCATGATCAAAGCTCAAGACCCTGATATTCAACAAAATTTTTCATGTTACATATTGCATATTATCTTGAGTTATAATTTACATTGAAAATAAAATAAAACAATATGAACAAACTCAAACTCAGTATATCTTAACAGCATATTTAACTGGAGTACTCCCAATTCTTTTATGTATACAATGATGTGTGTACCAAAATAGAGAGTCAGACACTTAACTGACTGAGCTACTCAGGCACCCCTGAACTCACATTTTGAACCCACATAGCACTTACCAGATATGGAGCTTTAGTCATTGCTTAATATTTTTGCTTTATTTGCCCACTCTTGGAGATAAGAAATTAATGTCTAACCAGAAAAATGTGTGAAAATAGTGAGGTCCATAGCAATCTTTCAAAGAATTGCCTTCATTTATATTGCTTAATATGTTAATAGTATTACTATTCTACTAAATATAGTATTATTAATACACTTATATAGTCTACTAATATAGTATTACTATTATATTATTAGCATTACTAATTTTACCACCACTGGCACTGCTACTTGCACTGGACACCTATTTGAACATCAAAAATCATGGGTTTAATTTAGCTACACCAAAATATGTGATGTTAAATGGCTCAGGGGTTTTGTAATATTTTTCTTCATAGTACTAAACTAAAATCTGTCCCCCATTAATTTTTATCTATTTTTTAATTTTTTTCCTCTTTATGGAAACACACTCCCCTTGCAATAATCCTATTCCAGATGCCTTTAAAAAAGTGTCATATATCAAATTTGTTTATCCCATTTTCTCAAACATTTCTCATGTAAAATAGTTTCTATTATCATTATTGTCTTATATGATTTGGCTTATCAGTGTTATTTGAAAATGTGTTGTTCTGAATCCAAAGTGGTGTTATACAATCAGAATTTATACACTCAGTGTTATACAGTCAGGAAATATGTTTCTTCTTTACATTTTTTTTTTTTTGGTTTCTTCTTTACATTTTAATTGGGAAACCTATTGTTAACTTTAATTAGAATTTTTATGTCCTGTTTCCAGGACTGGACTTCCTGGTATTTTGATGACTTTCTTTTCCTGACCCCTTTAATAAAATTAAGCATCTAACTGTCATATTTTCACCTCTAAATTATTTTTTGAAAAGTACACATCTGTCTTAATCCTAAAATATTTTACATTATCTGTTTATTTGGCTGTCTCTCTTATGGTATCTTGGGGTCTTGTGTATAGAGAAAACCAGATTCATTTTTATGTCTCCAGTGTTTATTAAATAAACATAACAGCAAATGACTGGATTGGGGATTCTAATTTAAAAGTCCAAGATCTGGTGTTTCACTTGTAAATTAATATACTTCATAGCAAAATTTCCAGTCACAAAACTCTTTCCAATTGTTTATTTAAAATGATGGCCCAAGAGATAAACACCATCTACAACTTTCCTCTGTAATATACATATTCACCCTGTAAAATATGAGCATTTTTTTCCTTTAATGTGAACCACACAATTATTTTAAAGGGACATTTGAATAATGCTATAATCCTATGAGCTATGAGTACAGACACAAATAATAGTCAAAACGTATTCTAAAACACAGAAAACTTTTTATCTATATAATACCACAAAAAATAAGGTTTTATCTAGAAACCTTTCCCTCAGCTCAAATTATTAAGTCTAATAAATTAGTTTTTTAACAAATATATTTGTTTTAATTTCTAGGCCAAAATCACAAATTACCAATATAGAAAACTTCTCTGAAAATGTTCACAAAGAAATAATGATTTTCTTAATAACCTAGAAAACTGATGTTTTTAAAAAATTCATCATAGCATTTACAGATGGTAAAAAATTTGTATTTTCAAGAGCCATCTGTTGATAAAAACTTTAACTGCTATTTGTTGGCACTTGTTTCAGGATAAGTCATTTCAATTTTGTATCTATTTTTAGAAAAGTTATTTCATTAGATTCAACTCATTTAAGATACTGCTATCAAGTGTTAATAGAATAAACATGAGAAAGTTATCATCAGTTATCTTGAGCTGAAAAATGTTCTAGTGACAAAGTTTCATCTTAAATTTTTAACTTTTAATAGAGATATTATAATTTTTTAATTTTTTTTATGCCAAGGCTATGAGCAATACTAAAGTAACTATCTAAATAATTAATTTGATAAACTCAGAACAATTCAATTGATTTTTTAAAAAATCAGTATTTAACTTTACCCTAAAGCAAACAACAACAAAGAAACAAAACTAAGTGTTCTTCAATCAAAGTTTAAAAATTCCTCTATATCCAACATTAGTTTCACCAAGTTTTAAGTATATTGAGCCTACCAGATAATTTAGTTTTTTAAGATAACAAATCCTTTAATGACTATTGATGACTGCTCACTCAAAACTAAAAAAGTGGTGTTCCACATTTAAAAAACAAAATTACAATGTTTTCCTTCATTTTTATCCTCCTAGATTTACTATCTTTCTTGATATAATGAAACATCAAATGACAGTGACATACAAAAAGTCATTGGAAGGCAAGTACTAAATTCTTGTCCCAAGTGCATTTTAGCACTGAAAATTTGTTGGACCATTGAAAAATCTTCTAAAACCTATGTAAGAGCAATATTGGCTTAGACATGAGTCTCTCTCAGTATATGCTATTCTTTATTCTTCCAAATTATTCTCAAAGTCACAATGTAAATAAAATGAAGATAAAAATATAATTTATTTACATCTTCTGAACATTGAGACATGTAGCACTCAGAATGAAATCTATATAAATTTTTTTGAGATATGACTTTAAATATCAATCATGTAAACAAGTTTTTTTACTGTACGAGGTAGCAATTCATTCAATTTTTCTATCTAAAGAAGCATTTTTTTTTAGGTAAATATTGAATCCTTGCTAAATAATTAAGGAATTTACTATTCCAGGGACTAAAAGTAATGAAATATTTTTCTCATATTTTATACTTTATGTCTTCATAGCAGTGAACTATTTTCTACTTTAAATAAACAATTTTATTATCATTTTTATAAGAGAAGAGGTCTCCTTTGCATCTATGTATTTTCTACTCATTTTGTACCTTCTCCATGAAATTTTATTTGATCATGAACATAAACCACACACAATTTTTCTCCTCAATCTTAACTCATTTCACAATAAAATCTTCATGTCTTTTGATTTACAGATTCCCCTGAACTTATTCCATAACTATTGTGCAAAAATTTTATGTGCTTCATCATCCTATTTTCCTTCTACTATGAAATTGGAAGCTCCTAAAGGCCATAGGCCGTGTGGTAAATTTCATCATACTTTGTCACAGCACCAGCACTTAACAATGCACAGAACAAGTACTTAAAAAATACTTTGTGAATTAACTTATAGTTTTGCTGAGTGTTTATTGCAACTAATTTTACGTCAGAAGAATAAATACGTGGGGCAAACAGTATTTAGTCTCTAATAGGCATTGGCAGAAGTGATTGTAACTCTGGCAAATATCATGCTGCCAGTCTAAAAGAAAACAGCTGGCTAAGAACCAACAAATTGAAATTCTCAGTATTTTTTTTCAAGGGCAAACCTAGGGTAAATTAAAGCTCTGAAGTTTACTAAAACAAGAATAACTAAAACATGTAATTTATACTTTTTTTCTCCCTGTCAACTAAATAGGCATGGTTTTATAAGCATAGTTTAATCCAAAAAGCAGATGTAGTTTTTCCTTATGATACTAAATAGAGCCAACTGGCTTGCATAGCACTTTTTTCCCCCCTGTGGTTATTGGAAGTGGCAGGTTGAAAGAACCAAGAATTATAATTTCAGGACATGGCAGTAGATGCAAAGAACTGAGTTCCAATCCTTCAGAAGAAATAAAAAAAAAAAATGGAGAATGAATAAAAGACAGACATTTAAGAAAAGAGTACTTACATTAAAAAATATATTATGTCGACCAGAGATCGCATTAAGAAATAAGCAGTGGCAATACCAAAAAGCAAGTAAGTCCCTACATAGTACTTTAACATGTATGTAAAGGGCTCACATGTGGTAAATAGATCAATGTTTATTCAACAAATTTGTTAACATTTGCTATCATTTAATTGCTCTCTCCAATATTACATAAATCCCTTCTTTGAAGAGCCCAAGATGTCATATTTTTTCTGGTATAATGGCTTGGGAAGCTTTAGTTTTTTTTAATCCATAGACATTCAGTTTCTATATGGGGTCAGATGGCTTCTAACTCATTTCTGCATTTGTACTATATAGCTTAGTGTCTACTACTCCTTAATTACTTTTTGGAATTTTTATATACAGGAATATAATATTCAAATGTGTTGAATATATACTTTCATAGTCAGAAAAAACTCATTCTGAATCCAACTCTGACACGTTCTAGCTGTATGATATAGTGAACATGTATAAATTTTAAGGCCCTTTTGTTTTTGAATTTTTTAAATATTTAAATTAAATTTATGTAAAGTACCTCACTGTATAACGGCATTTTTCAGACATTCAATAAATGGAATTGTTAATAATAACAAACAAACCTAAGGGTATTACAGAATTTGATCTTACATTGAAGAAGACATACCATATTCCACTTCTCTTGTGGGTCACAAAAGAAAGGTTTTAAAAGTCCTGGCACACTAAGCATTCCAAGCTTGCTTTTGCTTTCAAGGTCCTAAGTCCCTAAACAGAACCACACTGTGGCAACCTTGGCTGGTGAAGGATCTAAACAGCTCTTCACAAAGTTTGAATTATCAGTGAAAGTCTTACACACTTTCAATTCACATCAACAGCTAGCTTTAATACAGAATGAGACAGCTCAGTTTCAGTTTAAGTATTCAGGATACCATTAGGGAAAATTAAAATTTGAGCATATATTAAAGACCTTGTGACTGCAGGCAATAAACTGAGAGTAAGCTGAAATGGTTCATAACTACTTCTCTCCTATGTATTGTGTTATATATCAGGAATTCAGCAGTGTTTAACAAGAAACACAGGGAATTTTTGTTGAAATTTGGTTCATTATGTAGCTAAATCTACTGTGGAATGCATAATTACCTTTAAATATGGGTGCCAAGAATCACATGTTCTTTGTGCCATGTAAGATCAACAAATGTGCCAGGAGAGGAAAGCCAAAATGTGAACTCTTATGTGTGTACTATAGGTTTTCAAAAGGCTGAGTAAAACAATGACAGCAGCAACAACAATTATAAGAGTAACTAAAATGTTGAGTGTTTATCACATGTATGCCAGGAACTGTTTTGTATTCTTTACCTGTATTAACACATCTATCATCACCAGAGCTCTATAAGCTAAGTATTATTGTTTTCCTTATTACTTATGGTCCTTCAAGAAACAGAACCAATAGAATATTTATAGAATATGTATGCATGTAATAGGAGACTTGTTAAAAATGGACTCATGTGGTTATGGACAGTGAGAAGTCCTGTGATCTGCCTTCCACAAGCTGGAGAATCAAGAAAGCCTGTTGTCTAATTCAGCCCAGGTTCAAAAGTTTGAGAATGGGAGAAAAGAGGGTAGATGTTTTAAGTCCTGGTCTGAGTCTGAAAGCCCAAGATCTAGGAGCAATGAAGTTCAAGGGTAGTAGACAACAGAAGACAATGGATGTCTCACCTCAAGCAGAGAGAACAAATTAACCATTCCTATGCTTATTTGCTCTATTCAGGCTCTCAGCCCATTGGATGATGCTCACCTGCATCTTGCATTCGTAAAGGACATCTTTACTCAATCTACTGATTCAAAGGCTAATATCTTCTGGAGACATGCTCACAGATACATCCTAACATACTATTTTACCAACTTTATTGGTATCTCTTAGGCCAGTCATGTTGATATAAGAAATTAACCATCACATTATCCAAATGTTACATATGAATAAACTGGAGATTAGAGATGCTAAATAAATCCTCAAGGTCAACACTAGGTAAATAAATAAGTTTGAAGTGATGTTATAAATTTGGATACATCTTGGGGGATAGGAGAAAATAATTTGTCTAGGAATGAATTATATATTTATATTTAACATTGTTTCATAGTTCTTATTAAATTTTAATAGTTAATATCTGAAAATTCTAGATTATTTTCTTTAAGTTACATTTTGATTATATATGGATTACATGCTAAACCATAAAAATATGAATTTTTTAAAAACTTCTTTTAATTATCGAAATTTAAGAGAGATAAGACATAGTGGTTCTGGTAGCCTCTGGTCATTCAGGAAATGCGGATTACTACAGTGATATACAAATAACGTGCAATTTATAGAGACTGGTGGTTTACACTCCTCCAACAACCTGCTGGCTGAGATCTAATTTAAGAATCTGTCACGGCCAGCGAGACGAATTGACCAGGAAAACCGTGAGGGCTAAGAGGATGGTGAAA
Organism: Mustela erminea; assembly: GCF_009829155.1. Classification (NCBI taxonomy): domain Eukaryota; kingdom Metazoa; phylum Chordata; class Mammalia; order Carnivora; family Mustelidae; genus Mustela; species Mustela erminea. Next base: position 81,688,824 of record NC_045615.1, read on the forward strand.
AGAAATTAAGAGACAAAGAAATGGGGGCAGGAGGGACACTGAAGATGATGTCCAACAGGACCAATTTTATTCCACATCTTACAATCATTTATAAGGCAGTACATAGTCAGATGACCACACGTTTCTATAACAAGTTTACATTTACTACAAGCAAACCTCGTGATGCCAGGTAGTTTCCGCTAAAGCCATTAGCAAGACAATCAGGGAGTGGGTTATGGGAGGTACAGAATGACAAGGACTAACTAAGAATTCAGGACCCTGACCACATTGTTCCCTTCTGTAGGGGGAGTGTGTGGGAAGTCACATAGGTGAGCGCACGACACATAGCACAGACCCTTTCTCAGTGCACTCCACTTTCCCGTCCTTAACCTTGTCAAGGTGTCCAGACTTTGAAAGAGACAAAAGTCAGGGCCTGGTTTGGTCCTGGACTCCAACCATGCCATAACCTCCAACAAGAATCCTCAGGCTCGGGCACCTGGGTGGCTCCGTGGGTTGAAGCCTCTGCCTTCAGTTCAGGTCACAATCCCAGGGTCCTGGGATGGAGCCCTGCATCAGGCTCTCTGCTCAGCGGGGAGCCTGCTTCCTCCTCTCTCTCTGTTTGCCTCTCTGCCTACTTGTGATCTCTGTCTGTCAAATAAATAGGTAAACTCTTTTTAAAAAAGATGTTATCTTAGTTCTACAATTCATATTTTCTTTACTATGATCAATTTCTTCCCATAATGAGTGGCTTTATGAAAGTCCACTTTCTGTTTGGGAAACCCCAATCTCTACCTATAGGTATATTACCTGCCCAATACCTAAACCAAAGAATCTCATAGTTATCACACATAGATCTCATAATACTGCATTTACACTAATACAAAAAAATAGGAGTATAAGAAAAAACAATCATGTTGAAATGGATGGACTTTATACTTTATGCTTTAAATAAATAAATATGGTGATGGGTCCAATTAAAACCACAATTTTGAGGGAGGAGTTAAGGTGACCCTAAGTTTGTCTTGTCCCTTGAACACAACTAGATAGGTACCAAATCATTCTGAACACCCAAGAGATCAATCTGAGAGCTGTGTCTCAAATACTTAAAGTCCACAAGTAGAAAAGTGAACACCATTTGGAAGGTAGAAGGTATGGAGTCTTAAATCCAGTATGATATAGCTGAGAATATGGCAGAGGAGAGGGATACCACTTAACCACAGAGTATTAGAAACAGCAGAATGCAAAATTGGAACCTTAAGAAATCTGCTAGAGTGGGGGATAAGCCTGGCTTACAGATGATCAGGTGGTGAAGTGAAAGATTCCCAGGTATGATGGCAAGTTCTCAGGATCTCCAGGGTCACAAGAAGAATGGGGGGTACCTGAGTGCAGCAGAGTTCTTAGGCATTGGAGCAGATAAGCTGTCTGAGAATAGTGAGTCTAGTGTCTGCTCTCTGCTCTTTGTTGCCATAAACTGCAAACTACTGCAGGTTGTGCAACTGCTTTCCTGGGAAAGGCCCAGCAAAAGGCAGAAGCCTGGAGAGACCCCCACCCCAGGAGGAACAGCATAGGTCCAGCTGTGGGAGTCCATAAAATTTGGAGTTTTGAAACTTAGTAGTGTGCCTGAGTTAAAAAAACTTGGTCACAGGTGGAATGAACATAGAGTTCTGATGGAAACTGGGGAGACCAGAGTGATTGATTGCTTTTCTACGATGGTTTACTGAAAAGTAGGGGAGTGAATTTTCATCTCGAGGGCTAGAAAGTGGGGCACAGCCATATTCATTCTACTTCAACGAGCAAAACAGCACCACCTAGTGGTGCCCAGAGCTGCTTACACCAAGCCTGCCTCTGCACTGGAGGTGCATTTTCACTGGGGCAAGCACAATGGAGAATCAATGCAACAGGTCCTTCCTGCTAAAGACCAGCACAAACAGCTCACTCTCACCAAACTTACTGATCACAGAGGGCTGCAAAGCTCTTGAGGAAAATAGTATACAGCATTCTTTGTATATTTTTATTCTTTAGTTCTTAGTATTATTTTTTCAATTCTTTATTTTATATATATATATATATATATATATATATATATATATTTTTGTTGTTGTTGTTTGTTTGTTTGTTTCCTTTCATTGTATTATGTATTTTTTTTAATTTTTTTCTTACTTTAGGGTCTAGTTTCTTTTAATAAGCAGACCAAAACAGGATCTATCTGTTTGTTTGTTTTTTTCTGTTGTTATTATTGATTTCTTTTTCTCTTTGTCTAGCTGTTTGTTTTTTTCTGTGGTTATTATTGATTTTTTTTTCTCTTTGTTTCTTCTTTTACCTTTGAAACAAAATGATGAAATGGAGAAATGCAACCAAAAGGAAGAACAGAAGGTAGTATTCACTGCTAGGGATTTAATCAATACAGATATAAGTAAGATGTGCGAATTAGAATTTACAACAATGACTATAAACATACTAGCTGGGCTTGAAAAAAGGAGACAAGACACTAGAGAATCCCTTACTGTAGAGACAAAAGACCTAAAATGCTATTCCTGAGATACAGTCCCAAGTGGAGGCCATACAAATGAGGAAGAATGAAGTAGGAGAGCAAATCAGTGATATAGAAGTTAAAATGATAGAAAATAAGGAAGCTGAAAATAAGAAGGAAAGAAAACTATTAGATCATGAAGGTAGACAGGAAAATCACTGATTCTGTAAAGCAAAATAACAAAAACATCTAACAATTGTAAATATTTATGCCTCTAACTTGGGAGCAGCCAAATATATAAACCAATTAACAACAAAACTATAGAAACTCAATGATTATAATATAATAATAGTAGGTGACTTCAACACCCCACTCATAGCACTAGACAGATCATCTAAACATAAGCTCAACAAGGAAATAAGAGCGTTGAATGGCATACTGGACTAGATGACTTAACTGATACATTCAAAGCATTTCATTCTATGGCAGCAGAATACACATTCTTTTTGAGTACACATAGAACATTCTCCAGAATAAATCATATACTGGGTCACAAATCAGGTCTCAAATGGTACAAAAAATTGAGATCATACCATACATATTTTAAGCCTGCAATGTTGTGAAACTTGAAATCAAACAAGAGAAGAAATTTGGAAGGCACACAAATACATGGTGGTTAAAGAATATTCTGCTAAAAAATAAACGGGTAAACCAAGAAACTACAGAAGAATTTTAAAAAATACATGGAAACAATGAAAATGAAATATATCTAGCAATACAGACCTTCCTCAAGAAGCAAGAAACTTCTCAAATATACAACCTACCTTTTCACCTAAAGGAGCTGGAAAAAGAATGGCAAATAAAGCCTAAATCCAGCAGGAGGAGAAAAATAAGAAAGAAAGAAAGAAAGAAAGAAAGAAAGAAAGAAAGAAAGAAAGAAAGAAAGAAAGAAAGAAAGAAATAGAAATAATAAATAAAAAATAAGCAGTAGAACAGATCAACAAAACTAGGAGCTGGTTCTTTGTAAGAATTAATAAGATTGCTAAACTCCTAGTCAAACTTATCAAAAAGAAAAATGACCCAAACAAATAAAATCATGAATCAAAGAGAAGAGATAACAACAACAACACACACAAAAAAAAACATAAAAATTATAAGAGAATATTATGAGCTCTTATATGCCAACAAATTAGGCAATATGTAAGAAATGGATGAACTCCTAGAAAATACAAACTACCAAATGAAACAGGAAGAAATAGAAAACCTGAACAGACCACAACCAGCAAAAAAACTGAATCAGTAATCAAAATCTGCAAACAAAGAGGATTCCAGGGCTGGATGGCTTTCTATGGAATTCTACCAAACATTTAAAGAAAAATTAATACTTACTCTTCTGACTCTGCTCCAAAAAATAGAAATGGAAGGAAAACTTCCAAAATCATTCTATGAGGTCAGCATTACCTTGACCCCGTTAAAAAGGATAATTATTCTGTTGACCAGTATCCCTAATGAACATGGACCCAAAAATTCTCAATAAGATACTAGCTAATGGGATCCAATAGTACATTGAAATGATTACTCATCATGACTAAGTAAGATTTATTCCTGGGCTGCAGGGGTGGTTCAACATCTGCAAATCCATCAATGTGATACACCACATTAAAAGAAAGGATAAGAGCCATATGATCCCCTCTGTAGATGCAGAAAAAGCATTTGACAAAATACCTTATCCTTTCTTGATGAAAATCCTCCACCTTGTAGGGATAGAGGGAACATATTTTAACATCACAGAAGACACACAAAAGACCCACAGTGAATATCATCCTCAACAGGGGAAAATTTGATAGTATTTCCCCTAAAGTCAGAAATAGGACAGTGGTGCCCACTCTCACCACTTTTCAATGTAGTACTAGAAGTCCTAACCTCAGCCATCAAACAACAAAAAAGAAATAAATAACACCTGAAGTGGCAAAGAAGAAATCAAGCTTTCACTCTTTGCAGACAACCTGATACTTTATGTAGAAAACCCAAAAGACTACACCAAAATATTGCTAGAACTGATATAAGAATTCAGCAAAGTCACAGAATGTAAAATCAAAGCACAGAAGTCTGTTGCATTTTTACAAACTAACAATGAAGCAGCAGAAAAAAAAAATCAAGTAATTGACCCCATTTATAATTACACCAAAAACCTTAATATACCTAGGAATAAACCTAATCAAAGAGATAAAAGATCTGTACTCAGAAAACTATAGAAGACTCATGAAAGAAATTGGGGAAGACACAAAGAAATATAAAAACATTCCATGCTCATGGATCAGAAGAAAAAATATTGTTAAAATGTCTATGTTACCCAAAGCAATCTACACATTCAAAGCAATCCCTATCAAAATACCATTAGTATTTTTCACAGAGCTGGAAGAAACATTCCCAAAATTTGTATGGAACAAAAAAAGATCCTAATAGCCAAGACAATCTTGAAAAAGAAAACCAAAATTGGAGCCATCACAATTCTGGACTTGAGGCCATATTACAAAGCCATAATCAATAAGACATTTCAGTACTGGAACACAGATCAATGGAACATAATAGAAAACCCAGAAATAGAACTTCAACTGTATGGTCAACTAATCTTTAACAAAGCAGGAAAGAATATCTAATGGAATCAAAGACAGTCTCTTCAACAAATGGTGTTTGGAAAAGTGGACAGCAACATGCAGAAGAATGAAACTTGACCACTTTCTTACACCATACACAAAAATAAACTCAAAATGCATGAAAGACCTAAATGTGAGATAGGAATCAACCAAAATCCTAGAGGAGAACACAGGCAGCAACATTTTTAAGCTTGGTCACTACAACATCTTGCTAGACACATCTCCAAAGGCAAGGGAAGCAAAAGTAGAAATGAATAACTGGGGCTTCATCAGAATAAAAAGCTTTTGTACAGCAAAGGAAATGATCAACAAAACTAAAAGGCAACCTACAGAATGGGAGAAGATATTCACAAAAGACACATCAGAAAAAAGGCTAGTATTCAAAATCTATAAAGAACTTATCCAATTTAACACTCATAAAACAAAAACAAAAACAAAAATCCTGTCAAGAAATGGGGAGAAGATATGAACAGACATTTCTCCAAAGAAGATATATAGATGGCTAACTATCAACATCACTGAGAGTCACGGAAATACAAATCGAAACTACAATGAGCTACCACTTCACACCAGTCAGAATGGCTAAAATTAACAACTCAGGAAACAACAGATGTTGGCAAGGATGTGGAGAAAGGGGAATCCTCTTGCACTGTTGGATGCAAGCTGGTACAGCCACTCTGAGAAACAGTATGGATTTTCTTCAAAAAGTTAAAAATAGAATTACTCTATGATGCAGCAATTGCACTACTAAGATTTACCCAAAGGATACAAAAATATTGATTCAAAGGAGCACATGCACCCCAATGTTTATAGGAACAATGTCCACAATAGCCAAACTATAGAAAGAACCCAGACCTTAATCTACAGATGAATGGATAAAGATGTGGTATATACATATACAATAGAATATCACTCAGTAATCAAAAAGAATGAAATTTTACCATTTGCAGTATCATGGGTGGAGCTAGAATGTATTATGTTAAGTGACCAAGTCAGTCAGAGACTAATACTGCATGATGTCACTCATATGTGGAATTAAAGAAACAAAACAGAACATAGGGGAAGGAAATTTAAAATGAGACAGAAGCAAACCATAAGAGACTCTCAACTATAGAGAACAAACTGCGGATTGGTGGAGGGTACATAAATGTATAGTTCACCTTTGAACAACATGCATTTGAACAGCATGGGTCCACTTATGCATGTGTTCTTTTTCAATATATATATTGATACATTGTTTGGAGATTTGTAACAATTTGAAAAAGCTTGCACATGAATTACAAAGTCTAGAAATGTCAAAAACTAAGAAAATGGTATGTCATGAATGCATAAAATATATGTAGATTCTAGTCTATTTTATAATTTACTACAATAAAATATACACAAATCTATTACAAAATTTAAAATTTATTAAAAGTTACATATGCAGACACAGACTGTACATGGTACCATTTACAATTGAGAGAAATGTAAATGTAAAGATTCAGTATTAAATCATAATTACATAAAATTAACTGTAGTACACACTTTACTGGAATAATTTCATAGCTACCTTCAGTTGCTATTGCAGGAAACTCAAATGTTGCAAGTGTCAGCTTAAAACACCATGTGACACTAATCAGCTCCATGTGAACAATTTATCACTCTAGTAAATTATGTATTACAGTAAAAAGTGATATCTTGTGATTCTTGCATATTTTTCATTATGCTTAATACAATTGCATGCATGTTGAATAACACCATGAGACCCATATAAGGATGTTGAAAGTACTCCCAAGAAACAGAAAAATGTCATAACAGTACAAGAAAAAGAACTGCTTGGTATGTTCATAGATTAAGGTCTGCAGCAGTGGTTTCTTGCTATTTTAAGATAAATGAAACCAGTATAGGGATAATTGTAAAAAAAAAAAAAAAAAAGGAAATTCATGAAGTCAACCCCATAACTACTCTAACAAGAAAGAAAACCTTACATTTTTGCAAAATACCCTTTTATCTTGAAAATGTAGTTTTTATGTGGGTGCAGGATTGCTATAAGAAAGAGATATTTATATACTTTAATATGATTTGAGAAAAAAATAGAATGATTATATGATAACTTATTGCAAAAGGAAGATGAAGAACCCAAAACTAGAGCAAAAGATAGTTTGATAATTTTAGAAAGAGGTTTAGCTTGTAAAGTGTCAAGATAACAGAAAAAGCAGTTTCTTCCCATCAAGAAGCAGCATACAACTTCCCAAATGCCAGTACAGATATCAGTGAGGAGAAAGAATATCTGCCTGAACAGTTTTTTTTTTTAAGATTTTATTTATTTATTTGACAGAGAGAGATCACAAATAGGCAGAGAGGCAGGCAGAGAGAGAGAGAGGAGGAAGCAGGCTCCCTGCTGAGCAGAGAGCCCGATGCGGGACTCGATCCCAGGACCCTGAGATCATGACCTGAGCTGAAGGCAGTGGCTTAACCCACTGAGCCACCCAGGTGCCCCCCTGAACAGGTTTTTAATGCAGATGAAAGTATTCTTTTCTGGAGAAAAATGTCACACAGGACAATTATTAGGAAGAGAAGAAACGGGTATTAAGGCAGGAAGGGATAGGCTAACTCTACTGTTTTGTGTAAATGCAGTCTAGTTTAGGATCAGGACTGCCCTTATCTATAAGCTGCTAAACGCTGAACTTTGAGTTGTGTTGATAATGGACAATGCTTCTGGCCACACTAGGAGTTCAACACAGAAAATGTCAAAATGGTCTACTTCCCCTGAAACCCAATATTTCTAATTCATCCTCTACATCAGGATTCACAATGACCTTTGAGATTCATTACATATGATACTCTACAGAAAGGATTGTATGGAAGAGAACGCTGATAGAGCATCATGAAAGCCTGGCATTAAAGATGCCACTGTTGTTAAACACATACATGCACACACACACACACACACACTGTGAAAGCCATCAAGCCCAAAACAATAAATTCTTGCTGGAGAAAAATGTCCAGATGTTTTGCATGACTTCACAAGACTTATGACAAAGCCAATCAAAGGCATGAAAGAGTGTGTGGATATGGCCAAAAAAAAAAAGTTGGAGGGTGAAGAATTTCACTATATGAATCAGAAGAAATTCAAGAGTTAATAAACACCACACGAAAGGAATTAACAGAAGACAATTTGATGGAGATGAGTGCTTCTCAACCAGTACCAGACAATGAGGAAAAAGGTATAGAAGAAGTATTGCCAGAAAACAAACTGAGATGAGACAATCTGACAGAAGTGTTCTGATAATTCAAGACGGCTTTTGACTTCTTTATGGCATGGGATCTTCTGTAATTTGGCACTGATACTAAAGCAAATGGTAGAAGAAGGATTGGTTCTGTATAGGCACAGTTTTGGAACAATGACAAAGCAGAAAACTCAGGAAAAAAATTTTTGTATTTCCATAGTTACACAGAGTGTGCCCACCTCTCCTGCCTCACCTTCAACCACCTCTTTATCTTCCACCTCTGCTACTCTTCAAATAGCAAGACCAGCACCCCCCATCCTCCTCAGCCCATTCAGTGTGAAGATGATGAGAATTAAGACCCTTACAAGGATCCACTTTCACATAATGAATAGAAAATAATCATCATGACATACAGTTAAAAAAGTAATCTCATGCATGTGTGTGAAAATTTAATAACTGTACAACAAGAATTAAGGCATCATCATCATCATCAACTAAGTATTCATAATGTAGAGCTTCATGTGCAGGTTCTGTATGGAAGGAGATAGTCTATCCTTACATAGGCATAAGGTCAGTGATATTTGATATAAAATTAATAATGTATTAACTTTCTTACTATCTTCTAACTTTGCTTTCAAGGAATTACATCACCATACATTATGCCCCACTCTCATAAATGGAAAAATTGTATATCAGCCTAACATCACAGGTGAGTGGCTTTTTAAAATATGCAACAGTGTTTCTAATCATGTATTAATAATATTATTGTAATACCCTATGTCAAAAAAATTTTAGTATATGTGCTGCCGAAGTGAGCACTCAAAAAAATTTTATAATGACTTATTCATTAGTGTATAATTTAGGTTTCCATGAAGCAATCCTATCAATTACACTAGGCTACTATAAAGCAATCATGTTACTGCTTTTCCACTATCAATACATGAATTGTTATACCTGTAAATAAATATGAATTTGTTTTTCAAAATAAATTTACAGTATCAATAAATACATTATCATACTGTAAATGTATTTTCTCTTGCTTATGATTTTCTTGATAAAATTTCCTTTTTTCTAGCTTACTTTATTGTAAGAATATAGTATATAATACATATCACATATAAAATATGTGTTAATTGACTGTTTATGTTATTGATAACTATTCCAGTCAACAGTAGGCCATTAGTAGGTAAGTTTCAGGGAAGTAAAAAATCATATGTGGATTTTCAACTATGACTTGGTGTCCATAATCCCCACATTGTTGAAGGGCCAACTGTATTTTAGGAGACAGAAATGAAATAAAATGAGATGTTTTATTCAGAGGGGAAAGACTTGGGACATTATATACACTTAAAATTAAAACTCCATTAGAGAAAGAAACTCAGTTCCACATGGAAAGTAAGTTAAAAAAAAAAAAAAGGAAAACAAAAAATTGGTTGAGGCAAACCAATTATATTGAAATGTAAGGACCCCCAAAAGAAGGAGATTGAGTTAATCTCTTTTGAATCTCAAAATATAGAATGAATTTAACTGGCATCTGGGTGTCATAAACAATGTAGTGATGAGCATCTTTACATAAAACTATATGTGCATCTGTATATTATTTCCTGGGGTAGATTTCTAAAAGTAGAATTTCTAGTAGAGAAATGCGTATATAGCATAGAGAAGAGAGTATAGAGAAATGAATGGCATTATGATCATAAGTCTTCTTGTTGTTAAAGAAATAAAGATGCCTGTCAGACACTTGCTTCTAGGTTCTCCTCACCATTGTACTTTCTGGTATCTGCCACTGGACCACCTTTGCTGGCTCCATTCCTAGAGCAGCCATATCTTTAACATGGCCACTCCACTGCTACTAAAAGAGTTAAAGCCTAGTTGTGGCTGAAAAACTAAAAATCAGCTGAGACTGAAAATTTTAAAAGTAATATTACTATTAACTATGCTGGGAGAGCAGACATTTACAATGTCAGCTGCAGAGTTGATAGGAGACCTTGTTTCTCCCAGGGTCATGTAGCAACTATAAAATGGCAAAACAACTGTCGCTGAGTAACTAACTGCTTTATTACCAGTAACGCTCCAAGACCCACTTGTCATACCCATCTGTCACTGGAGATACCCAATTGTTAAACTACCCTCCCCTCAAGGCAGCAGCCATTTCTATTTCACCCCTCTTCTTCAGATCCTGTCACAGAAACAACTAACCTACACTCCTTTATTGTCCTCCCTATAATCTCTCAGAGGGAATCCAAATAGTACAAAAGATGTTTTCCTGGGACGCCTGGGTGGCTCAGTTGGTTAAGCAGCTGCCTTCGGCTCAGGTCATGATCCCAGGGTCCTGGGATCAAGTCCCACATCGGGCTCCTTGCTCGGCAGGGAGCCTGCTTCTCCCTCTGCCTCTGCCTGCCTCTCTGTCTGCCTGTGCTCGCTCGCGCTCTCTCCCTCTGTCTCTGAAAAATAAATAAAATCTTTAAAAAAAAAAAAAAAAAAAAAAGATGTTTTCCTCCTTCCTTTAGTTGAGTGCTATTCCATGGTTCCCTTGGAACGCCCTCCTTCTTTGCACCGAGTCAATAAATCTGAGTTTGTCTGAGTACAAGCTTGTGCCTGGTGGGTCTTTGGCATTAGGAGTTCTCTCAGATTATGAGTTGTCATCAAGCACATGAATGCTTCTAACTTAGGCAATCACTAACTACTAAGTTATGTAGTTCTTTCCCACAATAGACTCCTACTTTACATCACTGCTTCATCTAGTTCTCATTCTCTAGTACTAACCACCTGCTTCTCCTTGTCTCTGCCCCCATGACTATAGCAGATTATTAAAGGCTGCTTGGCAAAGCCATTGCCTCTACTCCCTGATATCCTGAGGCTCTTTGGTCTTTTCTGCTGTAAACCACTTTGAATTTCCTACTTGATATCTTATCCTGAATATCTCATAAGCACCAAAACTTAATATGTCAAAATGTTAAGTCCTCAGTTTCCAACTGGAACTTGATGTTTATTCAGTCTTTCCCATTTTAGTTTTATTCAATATACTAGGTCAAGCTAAACACTCTTCCAATTTAATTTAGTTATTTTACATACAGATTTTTAATTTAACAGTATACCATTCTTTTTAAATTAAATAAATAGTAATTTTTTTCTTTATGTTTCAATTATCTCTGTGATAGTTACTTTAACAGATACGGCAGATACATGATGAGGTGGTACACCTTCCCTATCCACAGGATCATCGAGAAAACAAGGATTAGTGTATGAGAAGACAAGGAGAATAAGTGAGAAAAGTGTGGAAATATATGTGAAAATATAGTAAGAATATTCATAAGGATACTTACAATGAAGCTAATCAAGCTCAAGATAAAAGACTTCTCATTTACATAAGTCCATTTCAAAGTCCTGAAAGGGGTTCTAGAAATCTGTTTGCATGGTCATATGTTTTTGTAAAGTGTGCAGAAGTAAGATACTTTACCACAAATGTAAAGACCACTGTCTTTTCTCAGTCAGACTTCCCTCAGACACACATCCTTTTATCTAAGGTAGCATGGCAGTGGCCACAGACATTTTGGGGGAATCTGGTAATAGGAAGTTGGGTTGGAAATACACTTAGTTTTAGTTACGTGGGATACACTTTTGTGGTTCACAGTTAATTCATGTGTAGTTATATTCCTGCAAACTATTATGCAACAATAATGACTGCAAAGAATGTACTTCCCCTTCACTGTGCCAATTCACCCATCATCTTGTTATAAAAATCAGGACTATACATTGTATCATATATATTCTGAATTTTAGCAACTTAAATTTAGTAAAAGTTTTCCCAAACTTGGATCATAAAAATTTACATGACATTATCAACAACAAATTTTAAAGAAGAAAATTTTCAAAATGCCAATGATAACAATTTTAAAAGAAATTATTTTTCTATTCTTAAAGAAATTTAAGATTATTGTTGTATAAAGAGGCTTAAACATGATTGTTTAAAAAGTATCATAGAATTCCAAGTTATTTTAGTATTTTTACAAATACTATATTTATAGTATTAGCCTTTAAATTTTTATTTTCATTCCAAATAACTAATGAGACAAGTAATGGAGAAGAGAGCAAAGAATCTAAACCAACACTTCTGGAAGCACTAGACAATTGTCACAAGAAAGAGAGAAAAGAAAGAATCATTTTGTGAGTAACAGAGGAAGATATTGAGGAAGTACTGAGAGAAATAGATATTCCTAGTCATTAAATGTAGGAGGAGAACAACAAAAAAAAAATGGTGTGACACCATATTGGAATGAAAAATTCTAGAGACTCAGATATATCACCAATCAGGAGTGAGAAACCAGATCTTTCCATATATGTGTGATTTTTCTTTATAATTATTATAAACTGTGGCATAAGAGCCTATTAGTTATTGGTTAGAAAGCAAAGAAGGGCAAGTTTGAGAGTAGCTATTAGATTGTGAAAATATTTGATTCTCAGGGTGGTTAATTGTAGACATGGGGATATAAGAATGAGTTCATGAAAGCAGAGAAAGTGGTAAAAATTGAAACAATATAATTTTCAAAGTTGGCTAAATTCAAGTTATTGACATTACTGAAGGTGTTCATAAGAATTAAACAATGGCCAAAGGATGTTTAATGCAAGTCTTGGTGGTGGGTATTGAAAGAGTATACCAAGCAGACAAAAATAGGATGAACAAATGTTATTCCATTAAAGAAATTTGTCTTTTCCATTGATCTCACCTCATTTCCCACTTGGAAAAAATTAGATAAGTAAAATTATTTAAAATTTTAATTTTTTAATGAACAAAGATTTTAGGCCAATATTTTCTTTTTATCATGATAAAATTTAAATAAGATGTGAAATTATTTTAATGTTCTAATCATAACTTGATTTTTGTTCCCCTTAGCTCTGATCTTTTAAAGATTTTTATTTATTTATTTGACAGACAGAGATCACAAGTAGGCAGAGAGGCATGCAGAAAGAAAGGAAGGGAAGCAGGCTTCCTGCTGAGCAGAGAGACGGATGTGGGGCTCGATCCCAGGACTCTGGGATCATGACCTGAGCCGAAGGCAGAGGCTTTAACCCACTGAGCCACCCAGGTGCCCCGCTCTGATCTTTTAATTATTAAATTATTGAAATATTATTTGAGTTTCTACTATATTCACCAATGTAAAAATTGCCTCTCTGAGGTCTCTGATATCTAAAATTTATCAGAATTGCCTACTACATGCACAGAAAAGATGCTTTCAAAGTCAGCCTCCCTAGATCTAGATGTGAGAGTTAGTCCCTAAATATATGTAATAGATATAATCTCTCTGAATAAACAGGAATGCTAAAGGAAGTGAAATAGAAGATGCTACGAGAATTGAAAATTTGAAATTATTGTTTTGTGTTTATTGTTACAATGATTTCCATTAACATTTATCTTATACTGAGTTTTGTTGTTACAAATGTTTATGTTCCTGTAATCTTAAGCTTTTTAATCAGTGAAAATGGTTTTGTCTAGAAAATTTATTCCCAACCTTAAACTCTGATTATAAAAAATTTTAAGATATCTTAAAACTCCTAGATTCTGATCAAGCAGAGAAAAAATTTCTAGTGCTGAAAGAATTTAGGGCTGTATAGGCTGGATGAATGCAAATTAAGAAGAAAAGCAGTATATTCAACACCTTTGATTTTAGCTTGAAAGTAATGTTAATGACAAACATAAATCTCTGTGAATTTTCTCATCACATTTTCTGTCTTAATAAGAGCATCTCCCATAATGTTAACTTTGCCTTTGAAGAAATGTCAAGTATTAGTTAATTTCCAATATGTTGCTATGGTGAGGAGTCCTTTGCTGTCTGCTCTTTGAAGGTAGTTAAGCTGAAAGGGTTGTGCAGTTTTCTGATTATTCTTGATTTTATTTGCAAGGCTGCATCTGGGAAGAAAATCTTCCTAAAGAAGTATGATATGCAACTTGGTCAGGAATCAAAACACTTTGAAGTGGCTCCTCACCCAGTGAAAGAAACCATCTGTTTGTGAAATATCTGTGAATGATGTCTGACAGTAAATATCAGGGAAGTGAGCGTTATATGGCAACAGAGAGCCATATACAGTTAGAGTAAACACTAACATTTCCTTCTATACGTACATTCATATGGACATCTAATTTTACTGATAAATAGCAGTGATCGCTTGGCAGATCGAACCCATCACCAAATGCTTTTTGGCATCTGGGTTGGGATGTCTGTTATTTAACTTCTTTAGAATGATCTGATGGGAGTGGATAAGAGGGAGTGTGGAGAAATGAAACCTGCTAGACCAGATTATTGAAGGAATTGTCCAGGTCAGTTGCCTCTCAGGAGATCCATTCCTTTTGATCAATAGATACCTTTATGTAATTCAACCTCTACACTTGGTGATAATCAGGAGTGCTACTTCATTTCTAGTTTCCTTTGATTAGTTTAGAAATCCTGGGCACTACATTTGGGAAAATAATCATTATGTTACTCCAGAGATAAACTCCATTAATATGTTTATAAAACATCTTTTAGTTTTTTTTTTTTTTAAGATTGTATTTATTTATTTGACAGAGAGATCTCACAAGTAGGCAGAGAGCGAGGCAGAGAGAAAGGGGGAAGCAGGCTTCCCGCTGAACAGAGAGCTCCATGTGGGGCTCAATCCCAGGACCCTGGGATCATGACCTTAGCCAAAAGCATTGGCTTAACCCACTGAGCCACCCAGGCATCCATCTTTTAGATTTTAATCTATGTAAATATTCATATATATGATACAATACATATATTTATATGATTTTCTATAAGTATATTACATTTAAATAAAAGGCATAACTATGTATGGAACAACTATTTGTAACTTTTTCATATTAAATATATTATATGGAATATATTATACTATCATTGTATTATTTAAAAAATAATTTTTAATGCCTACAAACCATATGTCCAATATTTTACTTAACCATTTTTCTTTTTTCTTTCCCAGTTATTAAATATTGTAAGTAATATTTTATCAGATAAACTTTTGCAGAATAGTCATATTGTGAAAAATATTTTGACCACTTTTTGAATTATATCCTTAAAGTGGGATACTAGAAGTGAATAAATTAATTTTTGATGTGATTTTTAAAAATTTTAATAGTTAAATTTCTAATAGTAATATATGAAATATTTATACCATTATTCCAAGCATAATTGTTTTAAATTTCTACAAAATTATAGAGAAAATATTTATTGATATAATTCTCATTACTATGAATATTTGTGAGGTTGGATATAATTCTCATTACTATGAATATTTGTGAGGTTGGACTTGACAATATCCATCTTTTCATGGATATTGTCAAGTCCTCATTTATAGTATTTGTATCTTTTTACACAATATACAATATCATATACACATGTATAACTCCCACAACACAGTATTTATTTTCTGGGGGCCATTTTGTTCTGTTTTACTGGTGTACCTTTTAATATTTGTGATAGTAATACATAATTTGCCAATTATATTTATATATTTTAATATTTAATGATAGAAGTATCTCTTCAATATTCTCTTATAAGATTATCTTGGCCAGTTTTGCTCATTATTTTTTTCTAGATTTCTTTAAAACTAAATTTCTTTTTTTTTCTTTATTTTTTATTTTTTATAAACATATATTTTTATCCCCAGGGGTACAGGTCTGTGAATCACCAGGTTTACACACTTCACAGCAATCACCAAAGCACATACCCTCCCCAATGTCCATAATCCCACCCCCTTCTCCCAAACCCCCTCCCCTCAGCAACCCTCAGTTTGTTTTGTGAGATTAAGAGTCACTTATGGTTTGCCTCGGAAACTTTCACTCAGTCCATTAAAGGACATTTAGGCTATTTACAGTTTGGGAATATTATGAATAAAAGTGCTATAAACATTCATGTATAAGTTTTGTATGAATATAAGTTTTCATTTCTTAGGAATGAGTGCCTCAGATTTCAAATATTGGGCCATATGATGGATGCATGGTTAGGTTCCTTAAAGAAACTACCAAATAGTTTTCCAGAATGATTGCAATGTTTTATATTTTTGCCAGCAATTTTTTCTGCATCCTCACCAGAATTTGGAGTTGTCACTATTTTTAAACTCAGCCATTCTATTAGGTTTATACAGTAAAATAGTGAGAACTTATGGTGGTTTTACTTTCTCTAATAGCTAATGATGTTGATCAATTTAACGTATGCTTATTTCCCATATATATATCCTCTGCTGTGAAAGTTTTCTTCATGCTTTTTCTATTTTCTAATAGGAATGTTGGGTTGTTTTAATGCATTTGAGTTTTGAGAGCTGTTTTATATATTCTAGATAGTAGTCCTTTGTCAGATATGTAATTCACAAATATTTTCTCCCAGAGCTCCCAGAAAAAGCTCATTTTTTCATTGTTCATCACAGATCAAAAGATTTTAATTTTGATAAAGCCCATCTTATCAACTTTTCCTTTTGTAAATCATGCTTTTAGTGTGAAGTCAAAGAATCATCCTTAGCCAAAGATTCCAAAGACTTTTCTATGTTTTCCTCCTTAAAAAAAATTTTTTTTTGCAATTTTACTCATTAACCATGGGAGGTAGCCCTCTACTTTACAACATTTTATAGCATTCTCTCCTCTGCCTGGAATCCCTAACATTGTAGATAGTCGCAAGGCCCAGAGGTCCTATAAGTATTTGTTCAACTATCACCTTCTCAGTGAGGTCTTTCCTGTCCACCCATTTAAAATGTTAAATATACTTATATCACCTCTGACCTTCCTTATTAACCTTTGCTTTTATATTTTTCTTACACAACTTATAATTTAGGAAATATTATGTTATTAATTTATTTTGGATATTGTTATGCCCTTCTGTGGTAATATAAACTTTTATTTACTAGTAAATTCTCAGATGTCTGTTACTTAGTACAAAATCAGATATAATAAATAATCCGTGTAATAAATAAATTGATGAAAGGATTTTCACTAGTCCTAATGGTAAAAGTTAAGTTATAGTAATTTTTAAAAATGTTCTTCCTGTAAATCTCATAGTCGTCTCATAGACACAGGTCTCTCATTGAAGACTTGGGCATGGCTCTTAAATGTCCTTCCTTCCTTCTTTATTGGAAAGTGCATTATCTCTTAAAGATTAGTGCTGGCCTTTTGGTGTGCAATATTGATTTAATGAACTTAGGAATTCTTTTTTTAAAGATTTTATTTATTTATTTGGCAGAGAGAGATCACAAGTAGCCAGAGCAGCAGGCAGAGAGCAGGGGAAGCAGGCTCCCCATTAAGCAGAGAGCCTGATGTGGGACTCCATTCCAGGACCCTGAGATCATGACCTGAGCCGAAGGCAGAGGCTTAACCCACTGAGCCACCCAGGTACCCCATGAACATAGGAATTCTTAATGGATGATTAAATTATCCTCTTTTTATGAACTGCTGTTGTTGTCTGTTCTGGGTATGGAGGGTAGTGAGAACTATGAAATGAAGCATTGTCATAAAGGACAGCATATTATATGGTATGGTACATCAAACACTCTTGATATTTGAATTTAAATATTCTTTGCTGTTTAATTATCTCCATTTGATTTGATTATTTTGCAAATATCAATGAACTTGCTGAGAAAATATATATCTTAAAATACTAACATAGATATAATTGTTTCCCTTTTTCTTCCAAAGAAATAAACATTTAACAGAGTCCAAAATATAGCAAGCATTATTATGTTTAAATTTTGATTTGTCATTGTATGTATGTGTGTGTGTGTGCATGAGAGAGAGAGAGAAAGAGAAAACAAGTGATATATATTCAGTAGTGTTCATGCAGAAAGTGAATGGAAATCTAAGGCTTTAATTCAACCAGTAATCAAAAAGAGCATAGTGATTATATTGCATGTCTATTCTCCATTATTCTGGGAGATAGTGTTGTTTTATTATTTATTCTTTTTTTTTATAGTGTTGTTTTAAAAGAGGTAAGAGACTCTCTTTTGCCTTTGCTATGTCAAAAAGTAAGTCACATATACACTAATAAGTTTAATATTGTTTCACACTTTAAACCAAAAACTTTTCCTAAACATTTTAATTTTGTTTAAATTCTTGTAAACAACATATGAGCAGTACCAAAGTCATCAAGCTGCCAAACTGAGGGATTCGGGTTGAATCTATGCAATCTGATCCCAGAGCCCATGATCTTGTCTACTGCACTATACTGTCTTTTTATATCCTAAAAAGATATTACCAAACATAAAAAACAAGTATCACTCTATTTGTTTTTATTGATAAAAAAATTAAGAATAAAATTATTTATTTAAGGTAACTTTATAGCAATAAGCTAACGAGTCTTTTGGTCCTTGTCAACTGTAGACATTTCAGTCTGGTTCTGTGTGTGTCTGTGCGTGTGCACACATGCACACACATTTCCCACAAATGCTTGTAATAAGCCAGAGTTCTACAATGAAATAGAGTGATAAAAACCAGGGGAAAAAAAGCATAAATGATTTAATCTAATATGATAAGGGTTCTTTTTAATAGATTTCCAAGGTCTTTTATATTTATATGAATACAATAAAAAGATTTCTATGAAAAATCTTTAATGCCTGTTTTACCTTATTAATTATTGTCATATATAACATATTTTATCACATAAGTAAAGAATTTTGTCTCTATGACAAAAACAAGTATTCAGTAATACTCATGGGGAAAACTAAATTTTGTCATACATCATAGTGTTCTAAGACAACTAGCTAGCTCTGACAAAATATAATGCTTATATATTTTCACAGTGATCATTTTACATAAGTCTATAGGAAAATCTAGTCATATAAATGCACCTATCTCTGTGTGCATTATTGTGCCTTACATATAGCCTATCATATCCCAACAATATCTTTTCATAATCTATCACATATAAAACTGTGCTTTTTTTTTTCGAAGTTCTTGCTTTGAAACCTCTGATGTCAGTTGTTAAATTGTCCAGTAAGTCTACCTACCTGATTTGCCCCTACTTATGAGAAAATGGTTTTACCAAAAATTGACAGAATAAGCCAGTGAAATTTATCCATGCCTTATATGTTTCTATATCATGTATATTCTGCTTACCTTAGTCTTCTATCATTCCAAGAAAACATGCTTTTGAATATTCGTGTCATAGTTCTTTATTGTTGAGACAAATACTCAAATGAAGTTTGACATAGAGATAACAAATTTATGTAACAAAATAATTTTATATCAATCCTTTTCATTAAATTTATTATAAATTATATAAATCATTCATTCGGTTTATCATCTTAAGTTCCAAATACTACTCAACACTTTTTTTCCAGATTCTAAAATCTCCGGGGAACACTTCAACTTTGTAGGTAATTCAATACAGGTAAAACCCATGACACTAAGAACTTGATACCTGTTGTGTATACTGTATTTTCTATCTCAGTACTTCACTGTATCTAACCTTGTTTTAAAGAGGAATCTAGGCAGCTTACAAAACACACACATAAACAGAAAGAAACAAAACAGAAAAAAACAAAAATCTCAGACCAAATATCAAAATAGTAGCTTTGAAATAAAGTCAGATTTATTTTTAAAGTTGTGGGTGAAGGGCCTCAAATGAGTGTTATAGTTCTATTTTATATTCAATTCTGAGTTTCTTGGCAACCAATACAAAACACAATTATATAGGGCCCCACATAGGAGGGCACTAACTGAACAGCAGTAGCCTTAGAGCAACTGGAAGAATTAACTGAACATCGTTTTATTTTAGAGATCTTCAAAGGCCAACTCACAGCAGAGTAAAAAAAGATTATTCAGGGAATTACTAAAAGATGAAGTTAGTTATTGCCATAGAAGTCATTCTCACTGGGGTATTTTTAAATCTATAGAGGGGAGGCAGACATATACTGGTGTTTCATAGAAAGAGGCTAGGGACAGTTGACATGCTCAAATGCACACAACAGTCTTGCAAAACAAAAGCTATCTGAGTTATAAGTATGCTGCTGGACATTCACCTAGATGGGAAATGCATTTATTGATACATTTAGCTTAAATGCTAACTCTGTTTCACATAAAAATGCAAAGTATTTTTCACAATTTACTCTGCACAGATGGTAACTATTAAATCAGTAGAAAATTTCATTTGGTTTGAAAAATGTATCAAGAATTATTTTTCTATTTTGGGAAAATCACATCACCAATTCAAAGGTATCTGCATCACCAAACTCAAATTTGCATTAGTCTGTTTCGGTGTCTGTCCCATTTGCCTTAGTTTCTGGTTCAGGGGGAAGGTACAAGTATATGTCTTCTTCATTAAACCTCCCAGTGTAATCATGCCTACACATATTCAAATATTTTCTAGTTAGTCTAGAAAGTTATGATATTCTCTCTTGCTATTGAGAAATATTCATCTGTTTCAATATTATTAGATTCAATTCTATAAGCAATAATAATCAATACTACTGAAAAATGACAAATTTGAAAATATGCAGATATGGTTAGCAGAATTAGAATTGGAAGCTTATAGGAGATATTAACCATTGAAGAAGATTCAGTAAAATAAATCATATAATTTGATTTAAATTATTATTTCCTCTCTAATATCTCCTTTTCCAGAGTTAGTATTTTTTCATAAGATTATCTGGTACACTAGAAATAAAATGGCAAATAAAGAATAATGGATAACAGTTAAGTATGTTTAGAAGGGGCAAGTTTCATTTCTGAAATTTTCAACTGTCTTTATCCAAACATAAATTTAAATCTTAAGAATTTATAAATTCCTAGAAAATTACCCTAGGAGTGTCTCATCTAAAATAAACTATTTTTAAAAATTAGATTATAAGAACTGTCACAAATGCAAAACTATATCTTCAATGTTCACGCATACTAGCACAAATTTAATTGTTCCTAGAAATAAATGTGCAATGTTTACTTTTTCAAAATTTTCCCTCAAATGTGGGCAAGTATGGAGTTGTCCACATTTGATTTTGAAGTTCACTGGAATGTTTGGTTAGAAAAATGAAAAGAAAGTATAAATCTTTAACCCATGCACAGATGTTTTCAATAAGTGTATTGACATTATCAATGATAATTAAATTTTCTTTGGGGGAAAGGTTTCCTGTGCTGCTTTTATTATTGTTATTTCATAATGGTTAAACTTATGTCCTAGAGTAAGAGCAGATACCCAGTAGGGAGTTCTAGCAATTGAGCCTTGCAGAAATAGCTGGGTTTATTGTATAATTTAATTTAATTTTTATTTTGCTTTAAAGTGTGAAGGCAAAAACTAAAAGATAAAAAAATTAAAAATGGGATAGCAAATACATATAGTATTCAATCATGTGTCAAATCCTACTTTTCATTTTCAAGCAATAAATGACTCCCTTCTTGGATCAAATATTCAAATAACACTCTATGTACTAAAAAAAAAAAATTTACATAAACCTTTTCCAGAAATAAATAAGTAAACCCATTGTTTACTTTGTTTTATAGTTTCCCAGAACATTGCCTACACATAGAGCTACATACCCTTTACATATACAAGGGACACACTTGGGTGATACTGTAAATAATATTTTTAATGTAAATTTAAATTATATTCTGTAAATTCCCACATCTCCACATAGCACGTATTGATTATATTCAATTAATTATAAAATTGGCTAATAAACTAAAATAATAGTTTATGTTTTCCAAAATCAATTTCATTAGTTTTTCTAAAATCTCTTAAGATGTTAAATACATATATTCCACGGGATACAACCATTTAGCACTCAGGTATTTACTGAAGACAAAAGGAAGTGTGTGTCTATACAAAAATTTATACATAAAAACTTAGAGTGAATTTATTTGCTTTAGTTCACAAAGGGAAATAACCCAAATATCCATAAACGGGTGAATAAGTACACACACTGTGGTTTACCAGATAATCAAATACTACCTAGTAAAAAAAAGAGAATGGACCATTGAATAAATAATACTTTTGTATTCTTTGAGTAACATGAATAAATCTCAAAATAATTCTGCCAAGTGAAAAAGGTTATTATACTATTGACTCTCCTGGTTCTAAGGCCTTTGGACTCAGACTTTGACTTACACTGCTGGCTTTCCTTGGTGTCCAGGTTTTTTGGCCTCACATTTTGGGATTTCTCAGCCTCCCAATTCTTTATGTGAGCAATTCTTTACAACCGCTCTTTCTCTTTCTTTCTCTCATTATCTCCTGTGTGTGTGTGTGTGTGTGTGTGTGTGTGTGTGTATTTTCATATATATCCTACAGGTGTTATTGTTTTAGAGAATCTTGACCAATATAGATTTGGTGCCAAAGAGTGGTTTTAGAAGAATGGAATTTCAAGAATAAGTCTTCTGAATTAGTTTTGGGAGTTTCTATAATTGGTTCTGATTAGATTTAAAGGCACTGAAGATCTACTTAGAGTAGTAATGAGAACAGTGATAGTACATGGCATGATCTGGCAATAGAGATACACAAAATATTGCCATTAATACACCTAACCAAATACTTATAAGAAGCAAGGAGCTGGATGATGATGTATATAAAACCTTCAAACAAACATTTTTTTTAAAATATTTTATTTATTTATTGTCAGAGAAAGTGAGTGAACAAGCATAGGCAGGGAAGCAGCAGCCAGAGGGAGAGGGAGAAGCAGGTTCCCTGCTGAGCAGGGAGCCCAGTGCGGGACTTGATCCCAGGACTCTGGATCATGACCTGAGGTGAAGGCAGATGCTTAACCAACTAAGCTACCCAGCCGTCGCTGGAACAAACATTTTTGAAAACCTAATGACTATAACAAAATTACCTGGTTGCTCCTAATGTCACTGCAAAGTGAGAAAAAGTTTAATTCATAAGCTCAGATTTCCAGCTCAAGTGCAGCATAAATGATCTGAAAGCTCTGTATGTGCTCTGAAAGAGACTTCTGTCACCTACAGCCACAGAGCTGAGATTGCTAAAAGTCAAACTCAATCCCATTCTGTGATTATCCAAAAAAGCAGCCTAAATTGAACTCCCAATCTCATAGGGAATCTAGTGTTAACGTGAGAGCACTGACTGGGAAGGTATAAGGTCCTTGAAGTTGGAATAGGGACATATGGAGAGATCCTGATGAAGCTAGGTCTACTGAGCCCCTAAATTCTGTTGAGTCAGTTTTGGCAGGGGAAGAGGCCTTCCTGCTCCCAGTAGGAGTGGCCTCACCACCCCTACCTGATGTTATTAACTCTGGATTGCCCAAGAAAATCATAAAGGCCTCCCATGAGGCAGTGCTATTCAAAGTAATGTTGTTTCCTTAGGAAACATCCCTGCTATCACTCTAGACCTATAAGTAGCCTCAAGTCTCAATAGCCCCTAAAAATAAGGCACAAAATGTGACCCATCAGAGGTACACTATACTCCAAAAGACTTGAGAAATTGAAACAGACAGAAACCTGGGGAATATGTCTGAAAATGCAAATCAACCATATGGGATAATGGTGGAAGAAAATAAAGTGAATAAGGCTAAATTTATTGATATAGTTTTAATAAGTAGAGATTTTGTATTGAATGCTTCACCCTGGGAAGAAAGAGAGGACATAACAGAATATTTGGTTGGTTGGAACATTTAACAAAAGAAAGCCCCCAAAAAAACAAATTGTAGATGCTGGACCTACCTTGGTTTAATGTAGAGGAAGGGATTCAGTGGCTTAGTAAAAGTAAAATGTTAGAGTTTATTTGTCATTTTAGATTGAGAGGGTCTAGAAGATATGCCTTTTACCAATATTCTAATAAATTTGTAAGGGGAGCCATAGAATCCTTGAATTGGTCTTTGATTGCTTTTCTCTATACTCCAGACCTTACAGTGAGAATTGCAGTTACTGAATTGGGAAACCTATATACAATGGAATAAAGACTAAATACAAGATGGACATGGTTTCTGTAATAGACAGCAGAGTCAAAGCATCAATAAAAATAATCTGATTCACACAAACTTATGGCACTGGGTAGTTGGTCATGGTGTTCTTAGAAGCAAAATACATAGGAAGTCTACTAAATTCTTCCTTGATCTGTACAAGTAGAAAAGTTTTAGGTCAAATAAATAAAAAAGTCTAACCTAAATCATAATGACAGAGAGTCATGTATCTTTCATCAGTTACCAGATTTGAGCCAGTTTTACTGACCCAAACCTCTTGAATTAAGGAGAGTCTGTACCTCTTTGAGAAAAGACCTTGGAACACTGCTAAAAATGTATATGGCTAATCATTCTCCTAGCTTTCCCTAAAGGAGCCTGTACTCCTTTATCAGGATAATTGTATCAGAGGAAAAAAATCATAATTTTAGGGGACTAGTGGGCACCAGCTCTGAATTGGCACTAACTGTATGAAACCAAAAATGTCACTATGGGCCACCAGACAGAGTAGGGGCTAATGAATTCCAGATGATGCATGGAGTTTTAGTTTAGGTCCACCTCACAGTGGGCCAAGTGAGTTCCTGAACCCATTCTGTGATTATTTTCCCACTTTCAGAATGCATAATTGGAATAGATATAGTCAGCTGGCAGAATCCCCATATTATTTCCCCAGGCTCTTGAGTGAGGGCTATCATGGTGGGAAAGGCCAAGTAGAAGCCATTAGAACTCTCTACCTAGGAAAATAGTAAACTAAAAGAAATATCCAGTGCAGGAGGGATTACAGAAATTAATTCCATCAACAAGGATTTAAAAATACAGGGATGGTGATTTCCACTGCATCTCTAATAACCATACCTATCTGGCTTTGTAGAAGACAGGTGGATCTTAGAGAATCAGCATGAATTATCATAAGCCTAACCAGTTGGTGACACCAATGGTAACTATGTATCAGGTGTGATTTTATTGCTTGGCCAAATTAACACATCCTCTAGTTCCTAGTATGTAGCTATTGATCCGGTCAGCAATATACCTTCGCAGTATTTCACCAGGGACATCCATTATAATTTAATTTGCTGAAATCATTATTGCCTTTTATTTCCACAAGATATCCCACAGGCCCATTACATTGATGGCATTATGCCGACTGAACCTAGAGAACAAGTAGCACCTACTCCAGACTTATGGGTAAGACATCTGTGTGTCAGAGAATAAGCAATACATTTGAGAAAACTTCAGGGACCTTCTACCTTACTGGAATCCAGTAGCATGGGACATTTTGAGATACACCTTCTAAGGTAAAGGATAAATTTTTACATCTGCCTCTTCTTACCACCAAGAAAGAGGCACAACACCTAGCAGTCTTCTTTGAATTTGGGGAACAAACACTCTCATTTGGATATATCGGCCAGGCCCATCTACTGAGTGACCCCAAAAAGATGCTAATTTTGAGTGATGCTCACAAGAGCAGGTTGAACAACATGTCCAGGCTGCTATGCAAGCTACCCTGCCTCTTGGACCACATGATCCAGAAGACCAATGGGACTTCAAGTGTCATTTCCTGTTAGGAACACGGTTCGGAGCCTTTGGAAGGCCCGTAGGTGAATTAAAGTATAGGACCCTAGGATTTTGGAACAAAGCCCTGCCATCCTCTGCTAATAACTATTCTCTTTTTGAAAAACAGCCTTTGGCCTTATACTAAACCTTGGTAGACAAAATGTTTAAACATGAGCCACTAAGTTATTGAGATATAGATCAATATAGATATAGATATAGATATAAATTTTATATTTTTTGTTTCTCTAAAGAACCCTGACCAATACACAAGATGTGTATTCCAATATTCAAAGCCACATTATTTAAATTAGCTAAAAACTGGAAGCAATCAACAAGTGAATGAATAAAAAACTGCTGTGAGTTGCTACACAGCAATTAAAAGGAATATACTGTGAATACATGCAACAGTTTTGATGAATCTCAAACACATTATATTCAGAGAAGTAAGACACGAAAGATTACATACTGTATGATTTCATTTATATGGCATTCTGGAAAAGGCAAGACTATAATTAGAAATCAGAAAAGTGGTTGCCACAGAGGTTTAGGAGAGTAGACTCACTCTAGGGGGACATGATAGAACTATCATAGAGTGATAAAAATGTCCCATGTATTAGTTCTGTAGTAGTTACATAGCTGCATACCCCTGTCAAAACTCTTTGAGTCATATAGATTTAAAATGGCAAATTTGATTGTATGTAGATAGTACCTTAATAAAGGTGAATTTAAAAACAAACAAAAATGAACTTTAAAGAGTTGTTCTCAAATTTCACATAGAAAAGAACAAGAAAAGATTCCAGTTTGAATTAGCCAATTAAAATAAAAAGATTTTTTAAATTAAATTCTTAGGGACTTTTAAAGTGTTGTCCATAAATTTCATAAAGTAATTTAACAAAATATATTCTCCATTTAGGTGTAGCCGTGTTCTCATCATTTTTAAGGATACTATTTAAAAGTATCATTTTTAGATTAAAAACAGTAAAATAAAAATAGTTGCAGGAAGTAAAATTAATCAATTACATAATTAATTAATTACCTACACAATTAATCAGTGTAGGTAATGTCATCTCATGTGCCCCAACCTAACAATATCAAATTCTGCAGGATGGGCAGAGTCAGTCTTTTTTTTCAGGGGAAAAAAAGATTATTTGGTATGTACTTTGGCAGGATGTGGGTAGTATTCTCAAATAACACTGTCTATAAAACTAGTTGGAAGTATTTATAAAGAAAAGTGTCTGCCATTTTAAATTATGTTATACATTTCTTTTAAGAATGCCTATAACAGAATAAAATATCACTTGCCTTTCAGAAATTGCCCAACAGATGTTTTTTATTTATATTTTGCTTAAGTACAATATTTCATTCATTCTTAATTAAATGTTTATATGGCTCAAATTTAGGTTAACTTTAAATTATGTGTTTTATTTGAATCCTGAGAGTAGGCAATGCCCCATCCCATCATAGCATAATATATAAAGGCAAATTACTTCAAAATATTTTCTAGTGAAGCAAACCTTTGTGTTCTTTACAGAGCACTTTATTAGCACTTGCTGAGTACTCTGCTTAGCAATTAAAACTCTTTATTTTTGTGAGCATAATAAAGAACTGTCGTGATTACTTTAAACCTGTCTTCAACTAAAGATTACGTTAATATGTCATTTTTGACACTTAAAAATAAACGTTTTAGAACTTTAGACAAAATGTGTATACCACAAGGCCAAGTCAAACTGAATTTTCAAATTCAAACTGAATTTAACTCAGAAGGACTAATTTGGGGAAATTTATGAATACTCATTTTTTAAAAGTTTCATGGCAATGTCATTATGCAGTACTCTTATAAATAGCTTTTCCTGCGAATTTCAGGTGATTTGGAGGGAAAACAATTAAAAGCAAATAGTGAAAGTAGTCATGATGGACCTCATAATAAATCTGGTGAAGAAATTTAGCTTCTTAAAGTGAACCATCAAAGTCTGTCCAGACAATATACATTTTCCTTCTAGTAACTTCTCTTGGAAGATATTTCTGTAGACCTTTCTGAGCCACAAGTGTATACAATGGTGTTTCAAGGAGGGGAAAAAGAAAATATGTAGTGAGTATTTTAATCATCTTCCTGCTAGAATTAGAAATGTGCTTTCTTTTCTGTTTCAAGTATAAGTGAGATGTGAAACAGGAATGACAAAAATCAGTGCCATTAAATACATGTGTGTGTAGCTGCTCAATCCTGCAGCTCAGAAAAGCAATATGTTTGGCATATCTTCCCCTAATAAGAGAAGATCATTTTTAAATTAACATTTACATGACATTATTATATATTCCTTTTTAAATGAATAGATCTGTCATTATAGTCTTTACTCAGTTTCAGACAAAATATTACTGTAATTATCTAAAGTAATATTTACAAAATCTTAACATCCTGACCCTAATGTCCTAATTGACAGAGATAGTATAAGTGATTTGAAACAAAGAAAAAAATCTACACTCCCTCTCTTCCTGTCTCCCTTTTTATCTCCCTCTCTTGTATACATCTGAGTCAGTGTATGTATGTGCTATAGACACATACAAGCTCATAACTTGAAGGCAAAGAAAGTTTTAACAAAAGAAGGAAGGGCCCCATTCTAAAGGTATTTATTAAAGGGCAAAACTTCCAAAGTTCTGTGGGGGAAAATAGGGTATACATGCCACTAAGGTAGTAAAGCAAAATATAATACACAAGATCAGAAGGCATTGATGCTAGGCTTAACCTGGGTGATAACCTATTATAAACATCACTTGTAAAATTAAGAAAGCAGACAAAAACAATGAAAGTAGAATTCACTACTCCTTTGGTAGTCAGAAGATACCAAAATGGATTCATATTGGATTTGACTATTATTCTCATACAACGAATCTTCAGTCTTTGTTGACAATTTAGGGTCTATCATTCAAAACAAAGACAAACAAAGAACTAAAATGCTATTTGTTGTTGCTGTTATCAGTATTAAATAGAAGCACATAAAACTTCCCAATAAAATTGCTTTTTACATTAATGCATTGGTTGAAAAATATCAGAGCAAAAAGACCAGGTAACCTTGTGATATTGTTTCTACTGGTTATAAAATTGGTAGCCGTTTAGAGAGAGAGGTTGACTGGAGAAACTAGACCTCAAGAAAGCTGAACTTTTGTTATAGCTCTAGACACTTCGCCAAAAATAATTTAACCGCTTTTTTTTTTTCCCTTCAAGATAATGACAATTTTTTTTTCTGAGTCATTCCTTTTCTTTCTTTTACTATTGATCATTCTGTCATATTATGGGGGCATTTTCTCAGCTATTTATAAACACCAAAAATTATTCAACTAATCATATTTCCTAAAATACTTTTTCTTTAAAAACTCTATAATTAATTATTGCCATCTTTTGTTTCCTCTGGTCTTCAGAAAAAGAAAAGAAAAATTTGAGTAATCCAAATACCCTCTAACTAGAGACTGGGAAAGTCTTTATTCAATATAGTATGGATTATCTTTATGGTCTTCTTTTAACATCAACATTTTCTGACATTTCTTTTTTTAATGAGAAGCTTTAATCCCCCTCAAATCCATCCCAATTTAAAAACATAGATAATGATTTATAATTGTTATAAATTATCTACTTAAAATTGCCTAATATTTTCTGATATTTTATCATAGAAGGAAAATAAAACATATAAAAAATAACACTGCTAGAAAAGAAATGCAGCAAAATAGAACAGTTCCTGGGATTACCAGAAGGTAACATTTAGGAAAATAATGTTTTCAGACAGAACAGTAGCCTACTGCCATTGGGAAAAGAGGAAAAACAAGAAAAGCACTTGTAATATATGGCAGTACGTATAAACACATGAAGAATTGTATCATGTTGAATATTGTTCTGGTTAATTATTGTTATACAATGAACGATTCCAAAATTTTGAGACTTAAAACAATGAATGTTCTTTTATTTTCTCTCATGGTTTCTGTTGAATGGGCTTGGCTGCAATCTCTGGCTTAGGTTCTCTCACATGGTATCTGTCAGATGGCAGCTGGAGCTGGGACAGTAAAGGGGGATGTGGAAGAAAAGGATCTTCACAGGACCCTCTTTCTCATCCAGAGATCTCAGAACTTCTCCATGCAATCTTTCTCTGTGGGGGTTGGTTTGGATTTTTTCATATCACAACCCTCAGGACCATCACACTCTTCACATGGCAACACAGGGAGGGCTCTAGTGCAAGTATGCTGATGAACAATGTGGTAGATGCATGTTCTTTTATGACTTGCATTCAGAATTCATCTCACAGCATTCCCTCTATACTGTTGTGGTGGAAATAGTCACAAAAACCCACTGAGTTCTGACTGTCAACCTCACATAATAAGAAGAGCATGTGGGATGGCAAATTATCTTTGGAAAATCCGACTTTATTAAAAATTGGATCTTTGCTTGACTTATTTCGCTAAGCATGAAATAAGTCAAGCAGAGAAAGACAACTATCATATGATCTCCCTGATATGAGGAAGTGGTGATGCAACATGGGGGCTTAAGTGGGTAGGAGAAGAATAAATGAAACAAGATGGGATTGGGAGGGAGACAAACCATAAGTGACTCTTAATCTCACAAAACAAACTGAGGGTTGCTGGGGGAGGGGGGTTGGGAGAAGGGGGGTGGGGTTATGGACATTGGAGAGGGTATGTGCTTTGGTGAGTGCTGTGAAGTGTGTAAACCTGGCGATTCACAGACCTGTACCCCTGGGGATAAAAATATATGTTTATAAAAATTGGTCCTTTTTTGTTTCATTAAAAACCGATGTCAATTTATGAAATATTTTACTTTGATCTAAAAGTAATCCAAGAAGAATTAAAAAAAAAAAAAAAACAAGTAGAAAAAAGAATATGTCAAAGAACCACAGACATGTTATGATGAAATTTGTTTCAGAAGTCAAGAATACCAACAGACTTCCTGGGCATTCACATGCCTTGACTAGTTATTTTATATTTTCATTTGATATTCCCCCTTCAAAAATCATGACAACTACTAATTGTTGCACAAACTGTACATTTTAGCTACAGGATAAATTTTTACATATATCCTCATGCAGTCTTCACTGCTTCCTTCTAAAATAAGTACTGTCCCCAGGTTTATAAAATAAGAAACAGGGTTGTGTGTGTGCCAGGTCATTGTGAATCCCTAAAGACACAAAGTTGGAAAATGGCAGAAATCAGATTAAAATGTAGAAGTCCTGAATTTAAAGAATAACACATATTCCAGGATTACCAAAACATGATATGGAGAAATGATTTTAGATGGTACATAGACACATACTCTAATGACATTGACTCAGAACCTGAAAATGATTTGCTTTTTACATCTTTTTATATTCTTCTGTATTAGTCAAGGAAGGAGCTGTAGTATGAAAATACCTTGCTTTAGATATCTCTCTAATACTTGATAACTCTTTCTGGGAAAGAAATAGAAGACCTCATGCTAGAGCTTTGGGTAGGCAACAGTATCTATAAGAACTTTTATATTTATTTCATTTTTATCATATTTATTTTTAGCTATATTTGTGGATATTGATATTAGTCTTCTTTTTGCTAGGAAAGCATGCAATTACCAGGTCTCAAGCAAGTCAACTTAAAGGCAACTAGTAAGTGGTAGCAAAGTTGTACATGTACATGTGAAAGGAGTGGAAATGAAGCAGTCACCTGACTTCAAGTCAGGCTAACCTGCTGCCTTACACACAGTGCAAGGGGGAAAGTAACGATCAGTAAAGGGCCTTAAAGAATTACTAAACATTCACATTTTCTGTCAAATATCATCTTATAGTTTTATTTAACCCTCTATCCTAGATTTTGTATACTTATCTTTAGTGTATCCCATTGTCTTCCGCTTTAACAATAACAAATGCAACATCTACCCTGGGGCCAAGAGATGGATTGGATGGAATCTTCTTGGATTGCTATACTCATCATGAATAGTGGTCTCCAGAAGGAATGCCAGGAAATACAGTAGTCAAGGACCATGCATATACTTTTCTCATTTGGCAAGCTCCCTGAAGTCAGAGACCATCACCAATTTAGCAGTCACAGAATTAGGAGAAAAAAAAAGGAGGAAAAAAGGGAGAGAAAAATGTCATTGTTCCTATGATGACTATTTTATTAAGTAACATTGATTTTAATAGTAATCATCCATTTAAAAAAATAAATAGTTGCTATCATTCACTTGCCAAGGAAACAGTTGGCTCAGTTAAAGTGTTGGCTGTCCCTTCCTGTAATAATTACTTTCACTTGTACTTTGAGAAAATAATTGCTTTGTTATTAATTTTAGGATTTACCAAGGATTATAGTAGTATATGTCTCAAAGCACCACATTTATATTAAGGATAATTGACATATAAATTAGTTTTCATTGTGAAGTTGTTAACTGAAAAAATCTCTAAATTCCAAAAATGTTAACATCCATTTTGGATGTTCACAACCATAAAATGTCCCAAGCTTTCATAATTACCAATAGTGTATGGGTGATCTGTTCTTTTCAGAGCCCCTCATATTGAGAATATGAGAAGTTGGAAACTACCTGCTTGAGATCAAGGTCAGACGGACAATTCATTGGAATCTTTTGTTATGTTACAAGGTTAAGCACTGGATCTTAAATTCGTTGTAAATTCTTCCAATTTCACTTTAAAACAAGGATAATGGCAAAATAAGTGTCACAACAATATAAAACATCCACTTATCTATAAATTTTACGAATAGTTCTAAGTGAAAGTTCTTCACTATTTGAGTTCACACTGAGCATATTTACACTCTACCCTATCTCACTTCCATAGCAGAACACATATCAGATGTTAAACATCTGATGTGAAAGGAATTTAAATATTCTAAAAATACACATGTACACGTTATACTGTACATATTTCACTTGAAGCATTTATAGAATGCTGTTTATCCCATAATGTTTACAGGTTATAATTGTAAGACAGTCCTTAATATATAGACCATAGGTGGTCAATAAATTATTTTCCTAAGCTTAGTGAATGACTTAAAGAAAATCCACCGTGAAAGACCAGATGGCTCAGCAGATTGGCAATTTATGAGCTAAGTTTAATTTCTCACTGGACAAAATGACTAAAGGTCACTGTCATCTGCCATCTGCCATGTGGCATGTGAATAATGAAGTGGTGGGCTTAGTCTTGTTACCATAGACAGGTGCCTACCACAGCAGAAGTGAGCTTCATTCCAATTGGAAATCATTTATTTACATCTCCAAAGAAAAACCTTTGATAAATGGTGAAAGCTTTGTCTCCTGACCAAAGTTGGAGGAATCTCCAAGTTAAATTTAACAGAAAATGAGAGACCAACAAAAATGATTCTAAACTTTATATTTCAAAGAGAATATCTATTTTCCCACATATTTTCATGACACTGAGTCCATATATCTTCAGAATAAGAAGTTATGACTTACCTTTCAAACTTCTAACTTGGTACAACATTTTATAAAGTAATTATGTATAGGCACTGGATTTATATTTAGGAAACATGAGGTATTAAAATGTGTGATATAATATATATTACAGTAAATTTTAAAATTTAACTTCAAGTATACATGTATGTAAGTAATTGAGATTTTAAACTAGTATAATTAAGAAGAGGAAAAAATGCATGTTTGAGAGAGTGAGTGAGAGGAAAAGAGAAAAAGAGAAGGAAAGAGATTCGGTGGAAAAATTTTTATAAACATATAATCTCATTACTCAAACTTGAAAAACCCAAGTATTTAAATGTATTTGCTAATGTAAGAGTTTTTTATGCTATAGTTAAAGATAATTACCTTGAATATTAACTATTGGAAAGAATCTAGCTAATATTTTTTTTTAAATGTTGAGTAGAAAATTTGTGGTTAGGATTTTTCTCTTTGTCTGTTCATTTTTCCTTGAACCTAGAGCGATTACAATTTGCATGCACTGAGGCATCTTTGCTCCATGGATGTCCTGCCAAAAGTGGGTTCTGGTGATTCTGGAGAAGATCTTAGGAGATGCAGAATCATTGTACTTAAATAACTTAGAACCACAGAGCTATGAAATTATTTACTTTTAATCCTTCTGATTATATAATGGGGAAACTCATTAGTATCCCTCTAAGCATGTCTAATCTACTCTTTTAACAGAACACCAAGAGGCTGCAAAAGTTATAATGTTGATGAGAAAATTAAACTATTTAAAATTCAATGATACTGTATATTTTTATTTTTATTTATTTCCAAAGCTGCTTTGTTTTTTTTTAATTTTTATTTAAATTCCAGTTAGTTAGCATACAGTGTAATCTTAGTTTCAGATACAAAATGTACAGTCTGACTCAACACTTCTATGCAATACCCAGTAATCACGACAACAAGTGCTCCATCATCTATTTAACCCTTCTCCTTCAACCTTCCTTCTGGTAATCATCAGGGTGTTTATATTTGAGTCTGTTTCTTGGTTTGCCTCTTTTTTTTTCTTCTTTTGCTTTGTTCTAACATGAGTGAAATCATATAGCATTTTTTTTCCCATAACTGACTTACTTTGTTTGGCATAATACTCTCTACCTTCACCTATGTCATTGCAAATGGCAAAATTTCATTCTTTTATATGGCTAAGTAGTATTCCATTTATGCAATATATGCAATAAATACTATACATATAAGTATGCAATAAATACTCTGCTTAAAAGATAAACTATTTTATTATTTACTTTATTAATATATATTCACACTATATCAAATTTCAAAATGTAGGTACAGATACCTATTTTGAAGAATATACATATACATATATACACACACTATGTTTTCTTTATCCATTCATTGACAGGGGACACTTAGGCTGCTTCCATATCTTGACTATCATGGATAGTGCTCCTATAAACATCAGGGTGGGTATATCCCTTTGAATTTGTACTTTTGTATTCTTTGAGTAAATACCTAGTAGTATAATTACAGGATCATACAGGAGTTGCAATGTTGGTGGGAGTGCAAACTGGTACATTCACTGTGGAAAACAGTATGGAGGGTCCTCAAAAAATTAGAAATAGAACTACTGTACAGCTACATTTAATTGATCATATCTCTTATAGATTTCTCACTTACTGTTATAAATTTTTAGGCAAAACTATTTAAAGTTTTAAATGTATTCAGTTTAAAATAAAGTAGAGCTACTCAGATATAGAAAAAAATCAATAAAGAGATAGGACAATGTTTTAAGCTTAGATAGTATACTAATTTCTTTGGTTATATATTTACAAGATAGTTCATGATTCAAATATTGTACAAAATATCTTAGTAAATATATTTTTAATTATGTTAGCCTTTGCCAGTTTTTCAAATCTTATTGCTTTTTCTCCTCAGCTTTAGCTTTTTATTTTATTTTACTTTATTTTATTTTATTTTATTTTATTTTATTTTATTTTATTTATTTCTCAGAAAGAGAGAGAACAAGTAGTGAGAGAAGCAGACAGAGAGAGAAGCAGGCTCCCTGCTGAGCTGGGAGCCAGACTTGGGACTAGGTCTTGGGACCCTGGGATCATAACCTGAGCCAAAGGCAGGTGCTTAACCGATTGAGACGCCAGGCACCCCCTTCAGTTTTATCTTCTTAAGTGAGTTATTTGGGACAATAGGATCTATTATAATCCCCAGCAGGTAATTCATAGGTATTCCAGACTAATTCTGAGATCTCTGTATCTGGACTCTAGCTACTTTTCCACTATTCCCCTGATAATTTAGTCTTAGAAATCAATGTTTAACTTATTCTTGCAACCTCAATTCTTACCTCTTGCCTTAGGAATAGGAGCATATTTTTGTTTGGTTGGTTGGTTTTTATTTCATTTATTATAATTGAGCTGATGTCTGGGTTACTTGATTAATGTCATAGCTTTAAGCATCTGGTAATCCACTTTGATGGTTCCTGCGAACTGCTGACAAAATTTTCTGATACTGATCACCTCCCTGTATGTGGATTTTGAAATATTTCCTTTTTTTTGGATTCCCTACCTCTACTGGTGTTGGTATGTTCTTCGTATGACTAGTGAGATTCCTAATATCAGTTGTTTTCTTTAGTTTACAACACTTTGAGTATCATATTCTTCTTCAAAGAGGAATTTCCAGACCCACAATGGTTTCCCTATTTTTTACAGTTGTAAGGTCCTACACTCAACTACCTTTTCACTTGAGTGAGCTTCTTGGTATTCTTAGTTATAAAACAGGTAATAAATACTATGCTTAAAAGTATAACGTGTTTTTATTTATTTTATTCATATATATGAATATATATATTCATATATTTTATTTATTTTATTCATATATATACATTAAATTTCAAAATGTGGGTAAAGATATCTATTTTGAAAAATATAAAATAGGTTAATGTGATAGCAAAGAAGTGGGATGATGGGAGAAATTGACTTAACTAGGGTGGTCTTTATTGAAATGATGATTTGGATAATACAGGCATACCTTGTTTTATTGTGCTTTACTTTATTGCACTCTGAAGATATGATATTTCTTAATAAGTTGAAGATTTGTGACATCTCTGCATCAAGCAACTTTCAGGTCCATTTCCCAATAGCATTTGCTCACTTCATGTCTGTGTCACATTTTAGTAATTCTAGCAATATTTCAAAATTTAAAAGTTTAGTATTATATTTTATTTCATTATTATAGTATATATTACATAGTTCACTAATCTTACATATTGTTGTATTCATTATTGTTATATCTGTAATCAGTGATTATGACTCACTAGGAGCTCAAATGATGGTTATCATTTTTTATCAATAAGTTATTTTTAAATGAAGGTAAGTATACTGGTTTTTTTAGACATAAAACCATTATACATTTAATAGACTACAATATAGTATAAATATAATTTTTATATGAACTGGGAAACCAAAAAATTCAATTGACTTGCTTTTTTGCAATGGTCTGGAACAGAACTCACAATAACTTTTTCAGACCCTGAAGAATTTCATGGAAAATGATTTTCACATATATTCAGATGGGTACTACCAAATTTTTATTGAAGGCAAATGAAGTTATTTGGCATTTTTCCAGATAAAAAGCAAATAAAATGTGGTTATATTTATCAAATATTTGTAATCTAACAGGGTTATGAAGACATATAAGTAGAAAAAATCAGGGACGCCTGGGTGGCTCAGTTGGTTAAGCAGCTGCCTTC